>NW_015173153.1:626033-626270 GCF_001447785.1 Gekko japonicus | reverse complement strand
TCAGATACAATAATTTTCCAATTGCGGATCTGTATTCATGATTGTCCTTATCCATTGGAGTGCTTACTGGATTGGAATCGTTCATTCCTACAGATTCAATAAAGTCCATGATCTTTTGCTTTTGGTTCAAAAGAAAACTTCCATCTTCAGTTATTTCAATTTGTATTCCAAGGTAGTACTTTATAGTTCCCAATTGTTTCATTTCAACTTCTTTGTCTTGTAAAGACCCAAATTCTT
>NW_015173153.1:625854-625963 GCF_001447785.1 Gekko japonicus | reverse complement strand
CCAGTTATTAGGTTCTTTCACTGGTTGTACACTTGCACAAATTCCATACATTGGTGGTACAGTACACCCTTGTTACTCCTTGCTGATTGTCTCACAGTGGTTGTCTCTG
>NW_015173153.1:606036-624858 GCF_001447785.1 Gekko japonicus | reverse complement strand
ACGCCCCTTTGGGGGTCATAAGAACATAAGAACATAAGATATGCCAATGTTGGATCAGGCCAAGGCCCATCCAGTCCAACACTCTGTATCACACAGTGGCCAGAAATACCAGTGCCATCAGGAGGTCCACCAGTGGGGCCAGGACATTAGAAGCCCTCCCACTGTTGACCCCCCCAAGCACCAAGATGACAGAGCATCACTTGCCCCACAGTACCTATCTATACCTTGTGGCTAATAGCCACTGATAGACCTCTGGTTTCATCATTTTTCAAAGCTAAGTTTGCTCAAGCTTCAACATCATTTGTTTCGTGGACGTGCACTCTAAAAGTTCCAGATTATCTTTAGCATTTATGGATCCCATAATTAAAGACATTCCAAATCCATCATGCTCTTTGTACTTTTCAAGAGCAGCCCCTGATGCAGGAGGGTCTTCAGTTAGCATGGAAACAGCTCCATGAGCCTGTACTCTCCCACCAAGAGAAAGTACTTGAGTCTAAGGTGGGGATATTGAAAAAAGCAAGATTCTTAGCTGCAGACATAATGATTTATCCTTTTACACGTTACTGGAACCTGAGAGTGGTGAGGACAATGGTCGATCTTTTGTGAGTGTGGAATTAAGCTTTTCAGTAGGAAACAGCCACGATCGGTCTCACCCCTTTTCCTTCATTCGACACGGAAGAAGACGAACTCAGATCAAACACTACAAGGCTTCTCAGACTTGGAAACACAGCCGGTTGGTCTGGTCCCACAAGTTCATGAAGAAAACAGGATGTTGTCTGAATCTCATAAATCCAATGCAAGTTAAAAATAAAAATTCTGCGTTAGAAAACTCCAGCACACATGATTTTTCTTGACTCAAAGTCTGGCTGATGCACTCTGCTTATCTATCTGTCACAGCTGAAGCGATCTGGGCACCCATAACCTTTTGTTTGGTGATAGTGAGATATTGAAAAATGGTATTTAGCAGAGATAAAATAGTCCAGCAGAGCCAGAGTAAAATAATTCAGACTGAGAGTCCATGTGTGATTAAAATATAAAGTTTTTACTAAATTCTAGCATGGGAAGGGTAACTGGGATGAAAATAACAACAGAGCAAAATCGGCTACATCTTTACTCTACAAAGACAAAACTAGAAGAGAGAGATTATGGCTACTCTTCTTCAGAACACCAAACAAAGACGGGAAGAGAGCCATAAAATGCTAATACACCTTGACACTTTAGTCCCAATCAAATTCCTAGATCACGGAGAAAATTCCCGGGTATTCTACAGCTAAAGAACATCGGTTACATGAAAAACATGTGACTTCCTGTGAGTAACATAAACAAACATTTAACCCCAGATATACTGAGTGTTTTCAACTTGTAATACCCAACACTTTTGTTGTTCCCCTTCCCCCCAGTTCTCCAATCTCAGTCCCGTGGCACTACTTTGTTTTACTAGGAATCTTTGCTGTTAGATTCAAATATTATAATATTCTGTAATCCACTTGCTAATTAACTGAATAATTTTAATCATACTTGAGTCCCAGTAAGAAAGGTGTAATAATAACAAGAAGAAAAATAGTAGTAGCAGCAGTAGCAGCAGCTATTGCCGGGACCTCAAAACCGGGAAGCACCCTTGCCTTGCTTCTTTGTTCAAAATGAAGTGCATGTACAAAGCAGTCCTAGACTAGACTAGTTGGATTAGGGCAGGTTCACATCCCTACAGCCTTGAAGCTCACTGGCTGTTCTCTCTTTCAGCCTACTAACCTATCTCACAAGGCTGTTGTGAGGAAGAAATGGGGCAGCCAGGGCAAAACCACCTACATCATCTACATCATCTAATAAAGACGAAAAGGCTGATCTTTATCAATAAACAATGGGAGCAACTTTTTGGTGCTATTACCTCGAATGATACTAGGCAGTTTTGGGCCATAATTAATGGGGCCATTAGTCTTGAAACTTCCTTTATATCAACTATATCTTCTGATACATGGTACCAATACTTCTCTGACTTATTTCATGAGGACCCTCCTGACAGAATACAACTGACTCATTCACTCCCTGCCTACAATTTATGCCATTTATAGTCCACCTTTCTTGCTGCAACTAAAGGCAGATTACACAGTGTGAATCAGTGTAGTCAATACACCTGATAAATAATTGAAGTAGGATTACAGAAATCTGAAAAAAGGTGTAAACATTAGCCATGGTAACAATATCTGAAATGGGAAGTACATAGCTAGGTAACAGTGCTGTGAGAGCATGATAATACATAAGGCGAACAGGTAATATATACTGTACTTGACAATATAGCTCACAGTCCCATTCCCTTTATTCAGTTGTGGTTTTGAACCATTGCATCATATTGCCTTTAGAAAAATGCCCTCCTGAACAATCTACATAATTTGTGGAATGCCAGGAGTGTGCCAATCTGAGCTGGCAGAGTGTAGACACATCCCTGGAAACTAATCCTGAAAGAGGTATGGGGTGGGCTGGGGGGCTTTGGCGTTGCCAATGAGCCTGCCGGGGGCTTGGGTTCCTCTGTTCAGCAAGCACGCCCATCCCTGTGACATACTGACAATAAACTGTGTTAGATTCTCAAGTATGGTAAGCCAGGAATCTGTCTTGAAGTAGCAAAGTGCACTATGGCTAATAACACAGCAGAAGCTTTCTTTGTTCTGAGTGTGTGCTTATGAAAGTTACAAAGTTGCACAGAGTCTCTTGTAAGTTTCAAAGTAATAACAAGCCTTTATTCTGGAAGTACCTTCTAATAGTAAAGGTGAGGACAGGTATGGGATCTAAGTACTCTTACTGCCTAGGATGGGTGCGGATGGAGACGGCATCCTTGCACCCATGGTGTCAAAGATGGAGACCAGAGTGCTCCTTCTTTGTCTGTGTGCAAGAGAGAGGGAACGGAAGGGCGTGAGAAGGCAGTTTCCCGGAGAGTTATCAGTCTACACATCAAAGGGCCAGAACAGGAAGAAGAGTAAACAGGAAGGAACCGACCGTTTGCCTGTCTACCTACCTGATTCTCTTGTAAGACACCCCCCCCCCTGGAGTCTGAAGCCAGGAGATAGCGCCAAGGCCTCTTCCAACAAGCTGTACTGTGCATATGTGTCTGAATCTACCTTGTGTTCAGTTAGGAAGCTACGCACAAGGGAGATAGACCACCGTTCCAGAAATTCACCTCTAACAATCTGACTTTTTGAGGATGTGTGGGGTCAATTCACCAAAGACCAGTGATTAAAAATCCCAGTTATTCTAAACAGAATAAACATTCCATAACTGGAGTGCGTCCTCGTTGACCCAGACTCAGAAGAAAATCAAACGGGGTGGGGGAGAAATTGTGGGGAAGGGAGACAGAAGAGAGGGCAAACTTTCGGGAGGCACGTTGATGTCTACAGAAAATCACCCTTTGTCTCTATTAAATTACTTAACTAGAGATCGCCACCAAGGGGGATGCAATTCCCAGCCCGCTCATGAGCATATGCTGAAAAGGCGAGAAATTCCAGGCCTTTATCCCGTGATTACGAGTACCACAAGGGGGCTGAAGCGCATTAATCCACTCTACGTGATCTTCCGCATGGGGTCTACATACTTGCCACAACATTTACACTGCTGTCCTAAACGAGGTTTCACCCACTGTCTTCAACTGTAAATCGCTCCCCTATTAATCGACTAAAAAGCTGCCTCCAATTAATCGGGCAGGTGATTTTAAAAAGAAACGAATCGTTTTAAAGCAAGTATTAAAACAACCGCATGAGGACCAGTTTTACAAGAGACAAAAACGAGAATTCCTCCTGTCACATCTGTGCGCATCGTCTTGAAACAAAGGCTGCTCCATTGAATAAAGTGGGACATACTTTTGCGTAAACATGCATAGAATTGCATGTTTACACTCATATGAATACATGAGTATTATTTGTCCCTCCCCCCCTCCCGTTTTCTTTGTATGGCTGGTGAGCAGCAGCAGCACTGGCTGTTAATCTCTCCCGTGGCCAAGCAAACACGTCGCCCCGCGCAGAAAATAAACGTCTTTTCGAAATGTGCCCGGTTGTTCTGCACTGCACCGCTCCTCTTCCGCCGAGTGACTGCCAGCAGTGCCTCTTAGTCGGCTTTCTCCTGATGCATTTATCTGTATCCAGAATCTGGAGGGAGGTTTAATCGTGCAAGGATGGATCAATGTCTCCTGATTGGATCGAATTATGGGGCTCTGCCACAGACGCCTTCCCAAACCCATGCAAACATTTCCAGGTGTCACTGGCTTCGAAAGGTGCCTTTCGTATCTAGATTCAATCGCTGGCGCTGCTAAAACTTATTTCAATGGGATTGAAATTGCTTCCGAGTAAACGTACTCGGAGGCAGCTGTCTGACTGCAACCGTATCCATGCAGACCTGGGGAAAGGCGCCATTCCGCTCTGTGACACTTACAATCCGACTACATATTTGGAGACGCATTCTGTTTCACAAAACGCGTCTCAATGCACCCGAGGGATGGGCTCGACACGGCTTTGATATCAGAGCTCCTAATTCCAGGTGTGTAGAAGTTACTTAGTAGGAAGAAAATGGTGCTCTGCACATGCTCAGAGGTACTCTGTCATTTAGAAGATCCTTGCACATATAGCTTTGGGAGCTAAACCTGAGTTCAGTTTGAGAGTTCTGCCCCGGACCACCACTTCCCCCTTACTCAAGCATACCTAAATCTTTTCTGGGGGCGGAAATGTTTATTTTTAAATACTGATGAGAGATTATTTATGTACAGATTTCTTGTGCTGGCCGTAGGTACCTGGATACAGAAAAGCACCGATCAAACCAAAACTAACCGATGCATTCAGGGAGTAAATGCGCCTGCTCACGGGCGCCGCTTCTAATTAATTTTTTTAAGTGGTACAAACTTCTGCAGCGTTTGAAATATTAAAAGGCTGATGTGCCTGTCAAGACGACTGGCCCATTTGGTAGATCCAAGCGCAACATTAGGCTACGTTCGGTGTTCTCAGTCATTCCTCTGGAAAGCCGTGAGTCTAGAAGGAGGGCGACTCCCTTCAGAAGGGCACTGCGAAGGCCGCCTGGGGCAGCGGGAGCGGAATGGATGGCTTGCAATGGCTGTGGAGATCACCCGGCCTTTCCGCCCTATCAGCACATCCTAAACTCTTGCAAGCAAATCCCACTGAGTCCAGGTTTACTCGGAAGAAAAACAAGTGGGGGATCAGTGGGATTTACTGCTCTCAAGTGTTTTTGCTGCATTACTCTGATTTATTCAAAAGCCAAAAAGGCAAGGCATCCATAAGACATTATTCGCTATGAAACCAATAGTACCGATTTTATTCTGACTCCTAATTAACACGCACAGAGATCACCAACCACATTAGACGTCTCACCACCACCACTATCCGAAAGCCAACCATTAGTCGAAAGCTAAACCCCTGTTTCTTTCTCTAGCAACCCCTCCCCCCCCCCGCAAGCAGCTTTAACGAAGTCCGTCTGGCGGCGAGGAAGGCCTCAAGTTAAAGGCGCGGCGCGCGTGAAACCTTCTGTGCGTCTCCGGCCGTGGGTAGCCCAATTTTATTGCCTGCTTGCCGGCCTCAGCTCAGCTAAGCGAAGTACCACGGGTCTCTGGTCTCCGGATACAAGATTATCACTAATGAACGGGGTGGGGTGGGGGGAAGGGATATAATTTCAAATTGATTTATTTTCGCTATACTTGAGTGCCACCGAAATGAGCTGAACTAGAGGCTGCGAAAAGTCCTTAAACCCGACAGTAGGGAGGATCCTGAATCCACTGATTAGGAAATAAACCGTAAGACCTTCAGTCATCGCACCATGCCATAATTTGTGTTTAGGATGACAGGATGCCTTCTACGCAGTATTTAATCAGTTAACAGGCTTTGACCTGGAATTAACTAGGCTTGGATCCGCCCTCCGGGGCGGCGGAGCCTTGTGCCTAAAACCTCCGGAACTGATCCGTGCTTAAGGACAACCCGCGGAGTGCCTCGAGTCCATTTCAGGCAGGAAGTCAGACCCAATTTCTAATCTTACCCCGGCAGTAGATCTTGAAGACGTAGCGACCATATAGTCTGCAACCCCAAGGACATTTTCCTGAGAGTAAACCCCACTGAATTTAATGGGACTTACTCCCAAGCAGACCCATTTAGTATTGCTCGCTCCAACGCCTTCATTGCTGATTGGGAGCGGCAGGGTCTGGGAGAGAAGCTTAATATTTGTTTCTAAAGATGTTTATCATATTTCTTCCAGTTCGGGGATTTGTCTTTCTTGGACAAGTGTGTGTGTGTGTGTTTAAGTAACCCATTAAGCGACTGACCTCCCTAGGTGGGTTTAATCATTTAAGAAGTGGGTCGTTTTAAAGGTCCGTTTTCGACCCTTGGAGGAATCGCAGTTTAACTGCGGGGTCCCAAATCCCGCCGCGGCAGCTCCGCAACGCCTCCTTTCTCTTTTGCAGCAGCGCGCTCCGTGGCGGAGAACGAAAACGAACACCCGTCCCTTCGCAGTCTCCTACCGCAGGAGCAATAGGCGGCTTGGCAAAACAACCACAACACCGGAAGGGAGGCTGCTCCTCCGGAGCCCGCGGTCTGGGATCCCGCGGGGTCAGCACAAATCTCTACCCGGAAGGCGGGCGGGAGAATAAGGCCCCCCCGGGCGTGGAGGGATCCGGGGCTCCCTCCCTCGCCTCCCCGCGTTCACTCCCGGGGGCCTTCTGGGGGTTCTTGTCAGGACTTGGGGACCCCCCCCGGACAGCTTAGACGCTTCGCCCCCATCTGCGAAAAGGACTGTGGGCCTGATCTTTCAGTCCGTACAACTGAAGGGCCAGCCCCCCCCCCCCCCCGGGGGAGGGCCAACGGGCCCCTGCCAATCGCACGTATTTGGGAGAGAGGCCCAAGGAGGCTCAGCGAGATGCGCTCCCTTAGAGGTCTGTTGCTGATCCCAGCCTGACTTCCATGATCGGTTTCATTCGGGACCGGGCCTCCTCCTCGCTGGTGCGGCAGACAATCGAAAACTTTCGCCTTTTGTTTTGGTCTAAAGACTTTTAGAAATCATGCATTATATGGGGATAAAAGTAATATTCCATTTAGAATTGCATTTGGCACGTAGGGGATGCAAATTATGGGGTCTATACTGAGGAAATAATCACCAACTGGAGATCGTAGGTCTGGTTTGTTTGCCCCAAACTCTGCAGTTATTGCTGCCGGTAGCGAATGGAATAGGAGTCCACGTCTTTCATCAGTGTATTAAGAAGTCCCATCAGTTTCGGGGGAGCGGGTTGCCTGGCCTCTTCCCGAGCAAAAAGCGTTGGCAAAGCGTTGTCTTGTGCCTCGGGCGGGGGGGTGGGTGGGTACAGAAAAGTTTCTAGAACCGTCGAGTAAAAGCTCTCTGTGTTTTTTCTTAGGTTCCGCTTAATGCCAAATCCAACCGAAGTTTTGTTTCCCAATTGGTAACCAGGGCTGTAAGTAAACAAACTGCTGCCTTTTACAAGGTTGGTGGGTTTGCAGTATATTTCTGCGGAGAACGGGAGAAACCCTTCAGGGAAGATATTTCGAACCTTCGGGGTTTCCCGAATGCTTCAAGATGAGAAACGGAGGCAGCAAAGACCCCTCCCGAGGGACGCCGGGCAAGACTAGAAATTGTACAACCCATAAACCCCACTACAGTGCTTTAGGGTTCAACTTGTTGAAGAGAATTAAGCATTTATTCACAAGCATGATAATAAAAATGTAATCTCCTTGGGATCTTTCAGTGTCTCAATCACGCGGGTGGGAATAACGGTTTTTTTCCCCTAGTTACACGTCTCTATTTTGTAATATGTTTTTATAACCAGTATTAAGTCATTTATTTTAAGAAGTCTGTGCGGTTCGACCCTATCCTGGGAAGGCAGTCCGACTGAGTTCAATGAGACTTACTCCCTAGTCTGAAGGAATACGATTACAGATTTTGTTTTTTGTGCGTCTACATTAACGCATAATATGGCGGACAGGTTTTCAATCGGTTACCAACAGCCACACTCACGCGCCTTATAAACTCTGTTTCCCCTGGTGCTTAATTCGGGCTGCAGTCACACGCACTAAATAATCCACTTTCAATCCACTTCCAGTGCACTTTCCAACTGGATTTTTACTATGTGTGAACGGGCAAAATCCTGTCGGAAAGTGCATTGAAAGTAGATTATTTAGTGTGTGTGACCGCATCCTTGAAGAAGCTGATAAACTGCCCCAAGTACAGTTCTCGACCCAGAGCAACCAACTGCCCTGAAGTTCGAGAAATGAAGCCTCAAGAAGGACTGCCGGCCTGAAGCCCTGCGCTTAGCGCGGTCGTGGACGGCGTTTAAGAAGCGCTCAGAGATCTTCCGTTCGTCCGCTCCTTCTTCCCTCCAGGCAAGCCAAAGAAATCACGTCGAGCAGAAATTTCTCCTTATTTAACCACCTAGAAGAGCACTCACTGGAGAAGACCCTGATGCTGGGAAAGAGCGAAGGTCAAAGAAGACGGGGACGGCAAAGGATGAGATGGTTAGACAGTGTCATCGATGCAATGAACATGAGGAAGACAGGAAGGCCTGGCGTGATCTGGTCCATGGGGTCGCGAAGAGTCGGACTCGACTGTGCGACTGAACAACAACAACAACCAACAACAAAGAAGTTATGAGGCGCTCTTCTAGTTTCATTTCTCTCCTTCGCTAGACTGTCCCGGCGCCGTCCCCAATGAGCAGCCATCATGACGGGTTCCACGCGTTTTCAGGGTGGCAGGAATCAAGGGCATTGTTTTGGGAGTGAAGCCTTGATGTTGGTCTTTTTAGCCTGCGGGGGGGGGGGGGAACAGGTTTCTGGTCTCAGCCACATTAAAACTAATCTCAGCAGTGAGGTATGCAGGGCAAGAGCCGAAAACAAAAACCTCCGTGAGCCTCCTGGTAACTTTATCGCTGAAGTGCTCCGAGAAGCAGCTGGGGCGAGCCGAGGATCCGAAGGATCACTCTCATCGAAGAGACGAAGGCAGGAATTCTCGTGAGTCAGGTATCCCACCCAAGGTCACGGAATGATCCCGTTATTCCTTGCACTCTATAACCATCTTAGGGAGGTTGTAGAAGCAGCCAAGGATCTCTTTCGTGCTCTCTTTTATAAGGCAGGGGAATCCAAGCCGCCTACCAGCTGCCTAGGGCCGAAATACTTCTCTCGCAAGAAATGGGGCGAATGACTTCGAAGGCGAAGGCCCGAAGGCTGCTGTACAAATTCGCTGGACAGCTCAAACTAGCAGCGGGGCGATCTTGGGTCGGATGAGACTGTCCACTCCGGTACCATTCCGGGCGGCACAACTGCCTCAAACTCTCCATAAGAGCCCCCCCCCCCAACATAGAAGAGACCAGGAAGTCACCCAGCCCAGCCTTCTATAGACCCCCTTTCTCCCCGGTGGCCACAGACAGGAAAGAACGAAGCCCTATTGGAGCCCCGTGGATTCCAAAAAGGCTCGCCTTCCCCGCAGACATCTTCCAGTCAGGGTGTCAGTGTATCTGCTCAGATCCAGCGCTTACAGACACTGTTACAGTCCAGATAGATTCAGGTGGGTGGCCGTGTTGGTCTGAAGCAGCAGAACAAAGTCTGAGTCCAGTGGCGCCTTCAAGACGACAAAGTATCAGCTTTCTTGTGCAAGCGCCCTTCTTCAGAAGCCTGTCTGAAGTGGAGGGAGCGTCAAAGAGGAGAAGGTGGCAAAACTGAAGCTAGCGCAAATGGCAGGTAATATCCCCAAAGACCCTCCTAACTTCTCTTCCTGCCTGTAAAACAGCCCCTCATTTTCCTAATCCGGGAAGTCGGGGGTCATAGCCAGGGCAGGGGGCAGGTGACTCAGGCGAGTAAGCCAAGCCGTGCGCCACCGGGAAGGCAATTTCGCCGCCAGGGTCACCCGCCTTGGATGTGACAGACGGCATTCCAGTCTGTCGGCCAGGTGGTGAAAGCTGAGACGGCCGCTGGGGACTTTTTGCTCTTGCAAGCAGGTGGGCTTTAAGAACAGCCCCCCTCCCCCCCGCAAGGTTCGGGTTAAGCCGAGCCGCTCTAGCTCCACCCGAGCGGAGGGAGAGAGCGGTCTCCTTTCCGAAGGAGAAGGCGGGCTGTCTCCCAGACGGGGCGCGGCGTGTGCCTCTCCCAGGCGGCTCCTCCTCGCAGCTGGCCGCCGCGCCGGGGCGGGGGGGGGCGCCCCGCCGGGGGGGGGGGGGGGCCGACTCCTTCTACCTCCCGCGGTCAAGCCCCGGCGAGGCGACGGCTCGGCCGGCGGCCGGCCGACCGAAGCGTTTGTTTACCGGGCTGGAGCGCCAGCGCGCCGCCGCTTGCCAGGCCCTTCTTGCCGCAGGGCCGGCGTGGAGCCCTCTGCCCAAAGCGCCGCTCCAAGAGGGGGGGGGGTTGGGGTCGCGGTCTGCGATCGAGGCCTCTGTCCGAAACCCGCGCGGCGAATCCGGCCCGCTCCGTCCGTGCCCACCGTTTCAGGGCCAGGTTCTCGAAGGGCCGCGGGAGTCCCGGGCTCAGGCCGGCTTAGTCCCAGCAAGCGCGGGGGAAGCGTTTCGCCTCGCCCTCTGTCCCGAAGCGGAAGGCAGAACGGTGGGACTCCCTTTCGAAGCGGAATTAAATGCTGGGGATTGGGTGTCCCTCCGCTCCGTGGTGGCTTCCCTGGACTGGTTGCCTGGCCTCATGTCAGCGCGTACAAATGAGGAAGCCCGTTCCACCGCACTGTCATTTTGGTCACTCCTTTGTCCCTGTTGCTTCAGGGTCCCGTCCCCCCGCCCGCAATGTGTTTTGCTCTCTCTGTTAGTCCCAGAGGGAGCAGAACACAGGTGGAAAGGGGGGGGGGGGAGGCACCCAAAGCGAGTGACCAAAATGACAGTGCGGAAGTGGCCTCAGAGGATCCTGGCCTCCATTTCCACCGCGACCCCCGACAGGTTGATTTAGGAGCTGCTTGTACCACTAATATGCTTCGCCGGGTGAGATTGAGGTAAAAAGGGATGGATCTTTTTTCCATCCCCTCCGTTAACCGCTAAGACCGGGGCTCTCAGGGCCACGTCTAGTCTCTTGAAGGATTGTAGGACAATTCTCCACTTCGCTGTTACTATTTGACTTGCTGATAAATAAACTGAGCCCTACTACCTTTTTTAATTATGGCCAAGGGAAATAGACGGACCCTCTCATTCTCACTCATCCCCCCCCCCAATTTCATTTTCTCTTTTCCCTTCTCTGTCTGAGGGAGTGTCTCATCCAACTTGTTGGTCTCCCAAGGTGCTCCTGGATTTGAATCTAGTCATTCGTCCGCTTCACCCTGCAAAAAGCTCTGCTGGGTCGTCACCGTAAGAGAGGCAGAATTATACCTCCCCCTCGCTTTCTCCAAGTGGTCACCATTGGGGGGCCCCGCAGAGTGTTTAGCTAGCTAGGCTGCCAAGGTGAATACTTGTTGTGCGTAATTCTTATTTTCATAGGACTACTCGACACCGTGTCTGATTTTCCCGAACAGGGCGGTCTGAACAAGGCCAAGGTTGGCAGGTCTAACCTTGAAGACCGTCGGTGGTCGGTTGAATAAGTGAAATGAATTCCGGGAGATGTGTTTGGGGGTCAAAAGGTGCACGCAGCTTTCCCCAGGAAAGGAGGCGCTGAAGGGAGAGAGACTAGGCAGTGAGTTCAGGGCCAAGGGGCGACCGGGGGCCTCGATCCACCCCCGCTTTTGGGGTCAGTGGGGCTTCTTGAGCCGGGGTGATGGGAGAGTGATTCCCCCCAGAGCCGCCCAAGACGCCCCGTTTCCTCGAGACGCGTAACTGGCGACGACCCGTCGAGGGAACCCCCTCCCCTGCCCGGATCGGGGCCTTCGGGGTCTCTTCCCGCCGCAGCGGGCCAAGCGGGGGACGGACTCACCTTCGGGGAAGACGGCCCTCATCTTCAGGTAGCTGGTGGTGAGTCGGATGATGGAGGCCTTGTCCAGCTGGGAGGTGATGGCCGAGGGCAGGGGCAGCAGCTTGGCCAGCTCGTAGAACTCCCCGTTCTCCTTTTCCCGGCGCGTCTTGGCGGCGTTCTTGGACTTCTCCTTCATGGCGGCGTCGGCGGCGTCGGGTGCGGGCCAAGGCGTCGGGTGTCACGGGCATAGTAGAGCCCAATCCCGCGGAACGGCCGCCGGCAGGGGCTGCACCTCCGCCGAGAGAGGGGCGCCGCAGCAGCCTCGGCCTCCGCTCCTTCCAGGTGTCCCGCGCCGGGCCCCTCCGGCCTCCGGGCTCAGGTCGCGCAGAGCAGGCGGCGGGTGGCCCGGCTTTCTCTCCGGTCCGGAGTCAAAGGAAGCCGCGAGGCGGCGGAGGGAGCCGAGCTGGAATCCGACGGGGCGGCTGCTTCCTTCTCCCCCGCGGGCGGGTCGAGGCCGGGCTCTCCTGGGGCAGGCGTGCGGGCCGGAGGCGGCAGCCAGGCAGAGTCACCGTCGAGGGGATCCGCTTCCCCCCTTCCCCTCGGAGAACGGCCGGGGGACTCGCCCGGACTGCCGGCGGCGCCCGGGGGGCTCTCTGTCCGCGGAGGGAGTCGCGGGGCGAGGCGGAGCGCCGGCCACTGCAGTCTTCCTGCGGGGTTCTCGCCCCCCCCCGACCGTAGCCCCGAGACCCGATCCCGCCCGCAACTGGCCGCCGGCTCTCCTCTCTCCCTCCCCGCCCGCCCGGCCGAAGGGCACCAGACCGAAGCGCCGCCGCCGGAGTGGCCTCTGTCTTCCGCGGGCTCCCGAGGAAAGGCTGCCAGCGAGGGGAGGGGAGGGGAGAGCGCGCCCCGTGACGTGTCTGCTCGGGCAGCCGCAGCCGCGCCGTCCACACCGCCCCGACGCACCAGAGGCCCAATTAGCACGCGGCCGGGAGGAGGGGGGGGGTAGGACTGCCGCGGCCGCGCGCCCGCTCCGTCGCTCTGCCAGGGGAGCCTCCCCCCTCTGCGCCCGCTCCCTCGGTTCGCCCGCGCTCGGCTCCACCCACCAGCCAGTTGACCCCGAACCTCCCGCCCGTCGCCCTTTTCGGGGGCTTCCCTTCCTTCGGAGGAAGGGCCCTCGATCTCCCGGCGCTGGCCTCCTGCCAAGGAAGGCCTGGCCGCTTTCAAGGCTTCTTTGCGCACACAGTCCCGCTTTGCTTTGGAGCCCTTTCGGGGGTCCGCTCGGCAGGGCCCCGGTGACTCGCCCGTCGGTTTAGACGGAGCTGCTCGACTCCCACCGCAAATCTGTATCTCGGTCCCCGGCCTGGACCTTTAGCAGAGGCGGACCCAGAGGAAACCGGGTCCCCTTCTGCAGGGACCAACGGGCGGGTCCGGTCCTGGGGGCTTCCCCAAAGCCACTGACTAGGGAGGAAATCAGTGGGACCGGGGAGTGGATGAAAACCGGCCAGGTTCCCTCGCGGGTTTCATCGTTAATAATCTTGAAGATTTACCTTTCTGTTTCACTCGGTAAGCCGCCTCCAGCAGGTTATGTGGCGTCGAGGCCGCAAGCTATAAGGAAGGAAGGAAGGAAGGAAGGAAGGAAGGAAGGAAGGAAGGGGGAGGCTTTCACGATGGCTCTTTCGTTTTAACTAAGCTGCGGATCCACTGTTCTCGCTGACGGAAAGGAGCGCGCAATTTCCGTGGGTTCTTCTTCCTCGCAGTTCCCCGTGAACTGCGGCTCGTGTCTGGGGCGGAACGTGCCCCGCTGACCCCCGCCACAAAAGCCCTTATTCGAGAGCAAGCTCGGCCTTGGCGTTCACGTGGGACTAACATCTGGGCAAGGTGCTCGAGGCGGTGCTTGCCCTGCCGGCGCCTCCTGTGTCGCCGGTCCCGCGCTCTCCGGCTCTCGGCCCGCCGCCTGATGCGGAGAGAGAGAGCCGGGCGGAGGGCAGACAGCGCCGCTCGACGTCGACGTCCAGAGGCTTGGCGGGGCCCGGCCCGCGCTGTGTTTCCTCGGACGGCGCTGTCAGTCCGCGATCCCAGCCGGGCTTCCCCCTCCCGACCGAGTCAGCATCACTGCGGGCTGCGCGGGCTGGCAAGGCAACGCTGACTGCAGTCTGCTGCCGAAGGCCTGCGGAGGCGACCGAGGAAGACGCCTCCCGACGCGAGAGAAGGGCCCGGAGAGCTGCTGGTCCCGTCGGCTCCCTCCGGGACAGAGCGCCCCCCCCCCCGGCAGTGAGGACCTCGTTGGGTAGCCCCTAGCGGTGCCCGGTTCGGCCTTGGCTCGCCAGCGGGAGAGGGAGAGGGCGGCGGTCCCCCATGCTAAGCCGGAGGGCAGGGAGCTTAATGGTATCGGGGTGAACTGGTGTGGTTAGTCCAGGACCAGCCACCACTAGTTAGCAGAGTGCTTAAGTAAAGCTGCCAACGCAGGAGGCTCACTTTACCGGGTTACTCAGCGTACAAAGCTACACAGGGGCCACACGGCAAGCTTAGAAGAGAAATACCCCTCTCTTTACTTGAAAAGTCAGTACACTTTGGATAGGAAAAAGGAGAGAGTGGGTAGTGACTTACTAGCGAATGGCGAGAGGCCCACCTGCCTCCCGGTGCCAAGAGAGGAGGGAGGGGGCCTGGGCAGGGCGAGAGGGGGGTCTTCAAGAGCGGGGCACACGGGGAAGAAGGACGGGGGAGAAGGCCAGACGCCTTTCAAAGGGGACAGCGGCCGAAGGGTGAAGACAGCGCCCGAGGGGTCTGAAGTGCAGGATCAGACAGCAACATCCGTGGCCAGGCCCCGCAGTGCTCGGGCACCCTGTCCTGGTCCGCCCCTGAAACAGAGTAAAAAGACACCTGGGGAGCTCCGGCCCTAACCCCTGCCGACGGGCCACGGACAGACTTTCCCTGGCTGTGGGAATGTAACTGGCTTTAGACTGGCTCCCCCAAGGAGCCGCAGAGGCACGATGAAATGAGGACCGAGCTGGCCCAGCAGCCATTGACTGGCAAAAGTTCTCCAGGGATTGTCAAGTAGGAGGCCTCATTTCCCCCGGCCGGCGTTTTCCAACCCATCCCCACGAAAACGGCTGGCTTCGAGTCCAGCAGCGCCTCAGGGAACACCGAGAATGTCGGGTGTGTGTGTGTGTGTGTTAAGGAGTTTCCGAGAGTCAAAGCGGGGCCCCCTCGACTCCGGCTGTGCCACTGGCAGACCCACCCGCCTGGCCTGCCCTCGGAACCTCTCGCGCCCGACGAGCATGGGAAGCGGAGAAGTTCGGCTGGAAAACGGCTCCACCCTCCTTCCCAGGCCCGTATGAACTGACACGCAGACTTGGCACAAATAGCAACACGCGGGCGGGGAGGCTCGTGTGGAAAGGGCACGGCGCCCTCGTTGGTATCATGGGGAGGAGGAAAACGCAGCCTCTGGAGCCTGCGCTCCCCCCCCCCAGCCTGCAGCCCCCTCCCCAGCTGCAGAGGGCCAGCCTCTCTCTTGACGTCCAGTCCGGCGTCCCGGAGGTCTGGGGGGGGGGAATGCTTCGTGGACAACCCGAGATCACCAAACGTTCCCAAAGAGATTGGCCCTGGCCGGGTGGTGGAAGAAATCCTCCCGCCGAAGGAAGGAACGGATTCCGGGGAGAGGGGAAAGGAGCCCGTGTTGCGCGGCAGCAGGAAACGATCGGCTTGTCCTAAAACACGCAGCGCCGGGCCGGAGGAGGGTGCCTGCTCTGCTCCGCAGCAGCCGCCCGGCCCCTCCAGCCGGCCTGCTCCGAATTAAAGCCAAGACTTCACCGGGGCACGACGCGCTCCAGTTTTCTAGCAGGCGTATACAGGCGTGTACTGAGCTATATGAATCAGATTGTTAGATTTCCTGGGCGAATGAGCAAGGGGGAAACGGGCTCCCCCCCCCCCCGCCCGGCCAGAACTGCTCCAGCTGCTGCTCGAATCCTCAAAACCCTTCGACAGTCGCAGTTGGCGCGACAGCGTCGGGCTATCCCGTCGTCCTCAGCAGCAGCATCCTACTCCCGTGTTCCTCGGATGCAAAGTCCTTGACTTCTCCCAGCCCTCTAGCACGGTCTGTTTGCCAGATCCCACACACTTAAAAGTCACACCAGCGTCCTGCTCTTTTCTGGGTTGTTGTTTTTAAACCTCTAGATCCCTCTCCCTCGGTCGATCTGCGCTGGGAAGCGGTTTTGGTTCGATCCCGTCGAGAGAGGCGAGGTTCAATGAACCCTATTATGACCTCTTTGTGAAATTCAGAGTTCTTTAAAACAAATATTACACACCGAAAACGGAATGGCTGTCTACGGTTGTAGATGAAACCGTTAGCCTGCATTTAAAAAAACACCACTGAAAAGCCAACAGCAGTTTTTCTGGAAGGATGAAGAATACCTTCCTGATACGAGTTGATATTCAAACCCAAGCTGTGATCCTAAACTCTTTTCTTGAGTGATCCGATGGATTTAAATGATGTTGACTCTTTGGCTTCGGTCACACACACGTTAAATAAATCCACTTTCAGTGCACTTTCCAGCTGGATTTTTACTGTGTGAACTGGCAAAATACAATTGCAAAGAGCACTGAAAGTGGACTGAAAGTGGATTCTTTAGTGTGTGTGACCGCCGCTTTTGCCTGGCCGAGCACAATTTCGTGAAAAGCGGAGGCGGCATATGGGCACGATCCAACCAAAACCAAGTACGCCCAGCCCAGGGCACCTTTACTCAGAAGTAAGTCTCACGTTATTCACTGGACCTTTCTTCCCAACTAAATCCGAATAGGTCTGAATACTAACGCCCCTACCCTGAAAACAGTTACTGGTTGGGGAAGTCGTCTGGAATTCAGCGGGGGTCTTACTTCGGATACAACAGGCACCGGCACCCCGAGTTGCCTTTGTCAACCAAAACGAGTGAGTGCCTTCTCGTGTCCGGTGGGGAAAGATCGCCCCCCCCCCGCGCCAGCTTTTTAAACCTCCCCAGGCAGCCCCGAGCCCGATCCACAAGCCTCCCCCCCCGCGCCAGGGCCAGGCTTCCTTGAAGGCTGGAGATCCGAGCCTCCAGTTCGCTGGGCTCCGGTGGACGGCCGCGCCGGCTCCTGGCTCCGGTGGCCTCCGCCCCCAAGAGGAGGGCTGATCGCTTTCACATACGCGGCTGTCTCCGGGAACAAAGCGACTCCTCGCAGAGGATATTTCACATCAGAGTCGTCTATTTCACATCCCTTTCTCCTCGCAGAGGATATTTCACGTCCCCCTTTCCTGAGAGGGTCAACTAAAGCCCAGCCCGAAGGATGAGTTTTCCATTCCAGCCTTCGCTCATGTGCGCAAATGGGGAGGCATCTTTACATGGTCGGAAGTTTTTTTAAAAATATATAGTGGTGGAGGGGGGGGGGGGGAGGGAAGAGAAGAAAAATAAGTGGGTGTGTGTGGGGGGGGGGTTTAAAACACCACAGGGTACATATTCCATGGAAGTAAATTCTCCTTGATTTCCGCGGAAACTTTTGTTCCAGGTAAATCTGTATTCAGATCGAAGTGACCTGTAGGAAACCGAACAAGTACTGCCAACTCCCCGCCTCAACACCGGGAGCTGAATATATCCTCTAACAGATAAACCCACTGGATTATTATTAGAGAGTCTGTAATCTTGGAGGGCCTCCTGCCAACCTAGCAGTTCGAAAGCAAGAAATTGCAAGTAGATAAATAGGTACCGCTCCGGTGGGAAGGGAACAGCGTTCCGTGCGCCTTGGTGTTTAGTCATGCCGGCCACATGACCACGGAAACGTCTTCGGACAGCGCTGGCTCTTCGGCTTTGAAACGGAGATGAGCACCGCAACCCTAGAGTCGGATTCGACTGGCTTTCGAGCAAGGGAACCTTTACCTTTACTTTAATCTTGGAGGGAGCTGGATAATAAGATTCTCTTCGCAGTCTTTTTCAAATGGCCGGCGCAGTCCCAACATTTTTAAATGAAGGGACGCCTTCCCCAAGTTTATAGCAACACCACAGTGGGCGAGTTATCTAAATCTTGACTGCACTCCCCCCTCTCCCCCCCCCCGCGGACTAAACGCGTTTCCTCGGGCAGGGCGAGTCCTTCTGAGAAAACCCGCCACGATCAGCCGAAGGCGCGGAGCAAGGCGCGGTCGGGCCCGAGGACGGGCGGCCGTGGGAGCACCAAGGCTACTTCAGGACCCAGGCCCGTGTCCGTCTAACATTGCGGGCCACATCCTGCTGCTACAGTGCAGCGGAAGCCCGTCTGGACTGAACTTCCACAAAATCTACTGAAATCGTTGGGATTTACTGTGGATCCTTAAAAAACAAACGCGTAAGCAAGCAAAAACCTTAAACGGCTCTCTCGGAAGTCAGACCTATTCATTCCCCTACCAGCTTTCCCCAGGGAAGCACGCTTAAAACTGCCGCCCTCTGCGCGGAAGTAAGCCCGATTTCATAAAAACACTTCTGAATATACCGGATTGGGGGCTGCTGGACTTCAGTCCCCTTCTTGGGGATGGCCCACTAGGGGACCCGGCGAGGGCTTCTTCCTGGAGGGAAGCCAGCAAAGCTCCAGCATAACCTGTTCGTAGTTTTACTTTTAGTTGCTTAAGTAGGAATCGGGGCCTTGGGTGGGGTTTCTTATGCCGCCGGGGAGGCAAACGCTGGGCTCCAGAGGGTGCCTTGATATCAAGCCCCCCCCCCGCCCAACTCACCCTGGGGGGTTCACGTTCCCGCCCCGGAAAGCGCTCAGATCTCCGCGGAGCTGCCGAGGGGCGCTGGCGCTCTCCTCCTCCTGCTGCTGACCCGGGTAAGCTCAGATTTGACCTTCACATTAACGCGTTTAATGGAAGGGAAGCCAAGCCAAAGAGCTCGGCGGAGAAACGTGAAGACTTTCAAAGTCCAGGAAGCGGGAGCCTGTTTACTTTGCGGCGACGTCTCGTTTTCTTTGCTTGGGAACCCATGTCTCAGTGTAA
>NW_015173153.1:573918-606022 GCF_001447785.1 Gekko japonicus | reverse complement strand
CCTCCCCCTCCCCCTCCCCCTCCCCCGGGTTCTCTCTCTTCCCTGGGTCTGTCGCCGGTACCCCCAAGGGCACCGCGATGCCGGGTTCCTTCCTGCCTTCCTTGGGCAGCCCAAGTAGCAGGATACCTTCTTGAAAAAAACGATCTTCTCGTTCAAGACTGATTGATATAATAAGAAAAGCTCAGAGAGGCCAGGCGCGATAGCTACGCAGGCTTCTTTGGGGGGAGTGGGGGAGGCAGATGTATTTGCGACGGTCCAGTTGAACACACGCTTTTTATAGCGTAGTCCTCTGCACACTTTTCTAAAAGCAAGGCTGTCACCGCAGTCGTGTTCCAAGTAAACACCGCTTCCTTGCAGTCCCATTCGGAGAGACGGAGGGCGCGCTGCTGTGCCGTCTGAGCTTCAGACGCTGAGCCCAATTGGCCTAGGTTGGAGTAACCCTAAACAGAGCTGTACCGCAGAAGGGCTTCACTCCTCCCCTTTAAATCAAGGAAACGCATGGCTTACTTGTGAGTAAGTCGCTCTGATACAACGGGCGTTTCTTTCACGTGATCGTGCCTGGGATCGGGCTCCGTAAGTGCCGGATTTTGGGCGGATCGCGCCCATCGCCAGTTCAGCCAGTCACCTCTGTCGATCCTCAGTCTTGAGAAATAAAAGTTCCTGGCTTGAAGGTGATTTCTTCCTCTCGGAATCTGTAGGACTTTCACATACTTTCTTGCAAATGAATGGCCTTAAAGTCAATTGATTGATAATTATTTTTCAAGTACGATGTCAGTATTTTAGCCCGGTCCATTTAAAAATGACGGACTTCCTCTTCCTAGTTTAAGGATTCGGGCTGTAATTTAGAAATATCCCACTTACTTGAAACAAAGGCGACCCTCAATGTTAGACAATTCCCCCAGACGTTATAATTATTTATAATGTCTTTTTACTGGACATAAACTGTAACCTATGCCAAGGTAAGACTCCCTCCTCTTTTTTTGATGGCATTTTTTTTTTTGGGGGGGAGAACCTAGTCTTGTGTTGGAGTAAATACTTTATTGTTTGAATAATCAAGAAAAGGGACAGAAAGTCAGTGGCAGTCCTTGGAAGGAGAGCGAATGGGCCTCATAGCTGTTGGCTGATGATCTGCCTGGGCTTTAACTACCAACATTCGAAGCTTGCACTCCTAGAAATACTTACTTGTGAGAAGGTCCCATTGAACTCAGTCTCTAAAGGTGTTCTTGTGTGTGTGTGTGTGTGGGGGGAGGGAATGAAAGTCTGTGTTCATTCATTTCAGTAGAGGAAATCTATTTGCCAGGGCAATAAAATAGTGGGGCACTCTGAAGAGCTACTGAATCTGTCCTAGAAATCAGGCGTCACTCTTACTGTCTGTTCGACAAACCAACCAAGCCTGAAGCCTTGAGCTGCCATCCACACTGTTGCTGGGAAACATCTTGCTTTCCACGGGGTTTACTCCCAGTCTGTTTAGCGCTGGAGAGTTTCTTGCCATTAGTCTTGCTTTAATATGGCTTTGCTGCTGGGCCTGTCCTAGTTGTAGTCTTCAGGTCACTTGGGATTTGATTGGAGACTTCTCAAGACTATGAAACACCTCATGAGTTCCTGCTTAAGTAAAGCCCACTGTGTTCAAAGGGGCTCAGTTCCAAGTAAGAACAGCATCCAGACACATTTAACCACTTTCAAATCCTATCGATTTACCGGAACAACACATTCATTTCCCCAACGGGTTTTGGCATGCTTAATTCTGCAAGGGATCTAGTGACAGGACTGGCTGCGCTGTGAATGGGAATGTGGACTCACAGCCGCCCTGTGCCAACTGCACTGAGTAGGAAGTGAATTCCATTGATCTAAGGGGAATCTATTTCCAAAGAAAGGTGCTCATGATCCAAGATAAAACCTGGCTGCTTGATTGCCTCATAAAAGCAGGAGTTGCCAGTCTGGATGATTCTGAAAATGTCTCTGGCCTTCCCTTGAGAATATTTACTTGGATGAAAATCAGTGACATTTTTTCAAAGCCAGTCTTTCAATGAATCTTGCTGTTTTCTTTGTAAAGAAAGTTCTCATGCTTTCAGTCAATGATCTGCCTCCAATCAGTGCTTCATCACAAAACCAAGAATCCTGTTGGCAACCCTGCATCTTGACGGATCTGTACATTGCAACCTGAAAGGGAAAACAGAAGGAGTATTTGCAAGGAATCTCTGAGAGCTGTATTCACACACATGTAACTGATTTGAAATCCATACTTCTCAGATTTGCTGTTGTTGTTCAGATCTGGTCAAAGGAAGGGAAGGGGGAGGTACTAGGTTGTGACCTCAGGGGCTCAGCTACCAAGTGCAACTTCAATAATGTTCAGGAAATTGCCAATCTGTATTTAGGGTAAGCAGGTTGCTCTCTCTGTCTCCTTTCACAGGATGGATGTGTACCATTAACTGATTGTTGGGTATTACAAGTTGAAAACACTCAGTATATCTGGGGTTAAATGTTTGTTTATGTTACTCACAGGAAGTCACAGGTTTTTCATGTAACCAATGTTCTTTAGCTGTAGAATACCCAAGAATTTTCTCCCTGATCTAGGAATTTGATTGGGACTAAAGTGTCAAGGTGTATTAGCATTTTATGGCTCTCTTCCCTTCTTTGTTTGGTGTTCTGAAGAACAAGAAGAGTAGCCATACTCTCTCTCTTCTAGTTTTGTCTTTGTAGAGTAAGGATGTAGCTGATTATGCTCTGTTGTTATTTTCATCCCAGTTACCCTTCCCATGCTAGAATTTAGTAAAAACTTTATATTTTAATCACACATGGACTCTCAGTCTGAATTATTTTACTCTGGCTCTGCTGGACTATTTTATCTCTGCTAAATACCATTTTTCAATATCTCACTATCACCCAACACTGATTATTCCTTTTCTCTTTTTTATTGCCTTGGGATTGAAGGGAGCTTCATGGAATTATGTAATGCCTTTTTGCTGCCACATTACCACAGTGAAAATGCAATGTTTAAACACATTCAGTGGATTGAAGTCTGCTATACAATTACTGTAGCATTTTCCTGGAAGAAAAGAAGGGTCGAGACAAGGCCAGGCTGACACCTGGGATGCACTAACAGAAAGTGGCTGACATTCAAGAGCGGCAGGATTGGGGAATCCTGTCCCCCCCCCCCGTTGCTTCTCAGATCATGCCGAAATACCACCACAGGCCAGGGGGAGATTGAGGTTTCAGGGGTAGGGGAAGCAAGATTCACAGCAAAGGGTCAGGGTGGGTGGGATTTGTTGTGGCTACCTTTTGTCTCTCCTATACCCAGAAACCAGCAAGGGGTCTCGAAGTCTAGGGAGGGATACTGGGGAATTTTTTTTACATTAAATTGTTTGCCCTTTGTCTCAAGGGCAGTAGGAAGCCTGGATGGAATGTGTATGCCAAGTGCCAGACTGGAACTTCTCTATTATTGTGCCTCTCTGCCCACTGAAGTGGGGAACAGTTGCCCGTGTGAAAGTACTAAAAGAGGTTCAATCCAATAAAAAGAGGGGTGGTAAAAATGGAAACATGCATGACTTGCAGTGCAGTTCTGTTTACTTAGAAGTAAGTTCCATTTATTCACTGGTAGTTTAAAGCATTTTTAATCCTTTCTCTCACTATCAGTGTGTGTATGTGAAACACAGAAAGGCAGTTTTATTCAGGGGTCATTTAGTAGAAAAAGAGCTAGGGGATCTCATTAGCATAATTCATTAGCATATGCCAGACCCCCTGACATCACCGGAAGTGTGTCATAAGGCCACACCCACCACTCAGTCTTAGTCTTAAAGGTTAGTCTTAAAGGTGCTATTTGTTAGTCTTAAAGGTGCTATTTGAACTCTTGGACTATTTTGCAGCAACAGACTAACACAGCTACCTCGGGGAAGCTCCTGGATGGGGCTAGGAGTCCTTGCGGAGGCCACGTGGAGTGGCCTCGGCCAGGCAGAGGGGGAGGACGCCAACTTACCCTCCTGCCTCTTCTCCCTTCTGCAACAGAATGAGGCTGGAAGCAGGGGGTGGCCAGAAGAAGGGGGCGGGGCTTCGTCGTGTGCCCCGCCCCCTGCATCTCACCCGGGGAACTGCAATCCCCTGCGATCCCCCCCGAATCTACCTCTGGTTTTATTTATTTACTTTATTTATAGCCTGCCTTTCTCATGAAGACTCAAGGTTTATCACATGTTATAAAACAATGCCAATCCAATGCCATGAGCAACACAATAAGACTAGGATTACAAAAATTAGAGACAGTATCAGATATGATATGGCAAGCTATGCAGAAGTGGCCTCTGCCAGGTTTCTTAATCAAGTGATGGGCACATAAGAAAACTGGTATACAATTAAATTTCAGTCCTCCTTAGCATGAATTATTTTAGTTTCAGCTTTTGAGCACTGGGGCCCCCAAAGTCCAAGGGGTGTTCTTTTTGAGGAACATAGTTCTGCTGTAGCCAAACCAGAAACAGACAGGCACTCACAGGAATGCAGAGCAGCAATTTTCAAATACGAGTCTCCCAAAACTGAGAAACAATGGTTTGTCTTTCCAAGCAAAACTTGGGTAAAACAAGTACAGGCCACTCACAACCACTGGGCATGTGGTAACAATGGGGAAAGCATTCTGAGATCCTGCAGCATTTGTGGATGGTACCAGAAGCTGAATCATGTATATGGAAGTGGATTTGAGTCAGCTCAGGACATTTTGGTGTAAAATGTGAAAAATCCAAATGACATCTCACTCTCACTGCTATGATAAAAAAATAGTTCTTTAATAGACAATAATTTGCCACTCATCAATGGCATCTGAAAGTTCCTGCTTAAATTGGCCACCTCACTGTGTCCCTTTGTTGTATGGCAGGCCCTGCAGCTAGTCACAAGCTGGGGACTATATGTTTCCACTGCTATCATGTGCTGAAGTGGTTGTATGAATAGGGTCTCAGATGCTTGCTGTCTTGCTAGGTCAGACCGAAAAGGGTTACTTCCAGTAGTGGTTCTTAAACTACGCAATAGATCCCTGTGGGGGTGCAAGATGCACAAGGGGGAGGATCCCACTGGAGATACGGCCAGAGGCACTTTCCTCATAGCAGCAGAGATGAAGTGTTACGGCTGCCACAACTGCTATCCTAACCAATGCTCCCTCTAAGCTGTGGAGTCTTGTGAGCAAAAATTCTACTTTGTGAGCTACTGGCATTAAAGTTGTGAGTGAGCAGTTTGGCCACTGCATAGATTAGTTTGCTCTGGAGCCATCCTTCCTGAGCTAAGACAAAAATGTGTGACCCGGAGGCTAAAAAACTGTAAGCTAGCTCACACTAACTCAGCTTAGAGGGAAATGGAGTCTGTAGAAAGGGAGGCAAGTTATGGGTGGTTCTGGCCTGAACAACTTCTCCTCCTCCTTTCTGTGGTTTTAGGAAGGCATCTGAGATGCTGTGATCAGTTATCTTTAAGGTTAGTGTGTAATTAATGCTTTAATCCAATAAATGCTCTAATTTGTGTACTAGGCTGCTGTTGAGTTTAGGGATTTGAGGTTCTTGGGAGGTACAGTATATTTAATTTATTAAAAATAATATTCCTTCTTTATGTATTGCCAATGGGAAGCAGTTCTTTTCCTCTATGAGGGATATGGAGGCCATGAATACACAAATGATGAAGGAAAATAGATTTTATTAAGTAGCTTGAGAAGTTTATGGACAATAGATTGATCCCCTGTAGAAGACAACTGATGGTACCGCTTTAACAGGTCAACTGCACAGCACTTGACTTTGACAAGCCTTTATTGGCATATGTATATGCATACAATAGGAGATCAGGTTAAATATAGAAAATACAAATCAATACAGGGTTAAAATTGGAGACAGCACTGTTTCAGGGTTTCAGACCCTCCCAAGGTCAACTGATTAACAATGGTACATGGCAAGGGTCCAATATAGTGCTCTCTGTGCTATCTTCCCACTACTCCCTTTACCCCATGCCATGTGCATAGGTTATAAACAACATACTCCCTAGTTCAGTACATCAAGTAGAGCTGAAAGCAAAACAGAGACAATAATTTGGGTCCACAAGGCTTCAGAAGAAGAAGAGGAGGAGGAGGAGATTGGATTTATACCCCGCCCTTCACTACCCAAAGGAGTCTCAGAGCAGCTTACAAACTCCTTTCCCTTCCCCTCCCCACAACAGCTACCCTGTGAGGTAGGTGGGGCTGAGAGAGCTCTGACAGAAACTGCTCATTTTCAAGAACAGCCGTGCCAGAACTATGGCTTGCCCAAGGTCATCCAGCCAGGTGCAAGTGGAGGAGTGGGGAATCAAACCCGGTTCTCCCAGACTAGAGTCCGAGCACTTAACCACTACACCAAACTGGCTCTCAACACCAAACTGGCAAACCAAGGCAACTCAGGCACAAAGGGAGAAATTGTGGCACACCATCTGACTCCTTGAGATGTCATATGATCTTCTGCAATTGCAGTACATTTTACTGTTACCCAAAGTGGCTTACAAACATGACAAAAAATGCAATTTTGACACAAGAGACTGAAAACAAATTCATATTCCATAAACACCAACCAAAGTCTATGAAGATGTTCAAACTTAACAGTATTGTTGGGTGCAAAAACAAGATTGGCTCATTGTCTGAAACTATACCCTCAGAAACAAACAAACAAACAACCCCCCCCAGTCTACACACAGAGTTCAGATAAAAGCCAACTGAAATTGGATGGCCTTGTATAGCTGATAGAACATCACCAGAGAAGCATCTTCTGGGTGTTCTTTGACAGAGTGGGTACCACTACAGAATATGCCCTTGGTCATTTCTAGGACAGATGCACCTCCACAAAGGATGGCACCTTCAAAAGCAGATGCTGAGCTGACCAATGGTTGCAGATATATCTGTTTAGAAAGTAAGATTAGGAAGAGACCCGTGTTCAAAATGTTTGGCAAACTGTCAGTTTCTCCCATCACAGTGAACCTTGGAAATGTCAGTTAAGCATACAAAATCTTGATTGGGATGGCCAGGGAAGAGCCACAAATCAGGATGACTTCTTAGTGAAAATCTTATTGGTTGGGGATCCAGTTGTCCACCAAGTTAACATTGATCCTCACTTTCTGCTGAAGGGCCTTGAATGCAGCACAGCATCACAAGTAAGAACTAGTAGCTGAAATGGGAATGTAGACCAGCCTCCCTGTAGATTATACAACTTTAAGGCTGACAATGAAGAAATTGAAATTGTTAAAGATTTTCTATTTCTTGCTTCCATCATCAACCAAAATGGAGACTGCAACAAAGAAATCAGAAGGAAGTTGAGACTGGGAAGGGCAGCCATGAAGGAGCTAGAAAAGATCCATAAGGGTAAGAATGTCGCTGGCAACCAAGATAATTCACACTGTACAGCTCTTTCTCACATGCTAAATACTGCAGTTTCACTCCACTTTAGTGACCGTTTACAAGTAGATTTTGCCATTTCACACAGTAAAATACAGTTGCAAAGTGCATTGAAAGTGGATTGAAAGTGCATTATTTAGTGTGTGAGGAAGTGCTGAATCCCCCAGTACAGTTTATGGGAATTTATTTATATTTATATATTTATACCTTCAATTTGTACCCCGCTCACCCCCGAAGGACTCTGAGAGGCTTACACGGTGCATGGTGCAGAGACCTATGCAGAAACCCTAACTATGGCCACAGAATGACAGCTGGACAATAAAGAAAGCTGACAGGAAGAAAGTAACAGAACAAAATTTGACTCCAGTGGCACCTTTAAGACCAACAAAGTTTTATTCAAGGTATAAACTTTTGTGTGCACATACACTTCTTCAAATACACCAAAATGGAAGTTAGCAGTTCTTACATATAGGTAGAGGGTGAGAAAGTAGATTCATTTGAAATGTTGCCTGGCGGGAGCTGGTCCATGGGGTCGCGAAGAGTCGGACTCGACTGTGCGACTGAACAACAACAACAAAGATTAAATCAAATCCAAACTCTCCCTAGAAGCTAAAATGACTAAACTGAAGTTATTGTACTTTGGTCACATTATGAGAAGACAAAGCGTCACTGGAAAAGACAATAATGCTAGGAAATGTTGAAGGCAGCAGGAAAAGAGGAAGACTGAACATGAGACAGCTTGACTCAAGGAAGCCACAGCCCACAGTTTGCAAGACCTGAGCAAGGCTGTTAACGATAGGACGTTTTAGAGGTTGTTAATTCATAGGGTTGCCAAGGCTGGAAGTGACTTGATGGCAGTTAACACACATGCCTTATCAGGAACACACACACACACACATTGGACAACTGGTACTGTTTTTTTTTATTATTGAACCAAGAGGGACAGGATCCCTGGTCTATATATATAAGCTGTTGTCACACTATAGGAGGAGAGGAGGAGGAAATTGGATTTATACCCCGCCCTTCACTACCCAAAGGTGTCTCAGAGCGGCTTACAAACTCCTTTCCCTTCCCCTCCCCACAACAGACACCCTGGGAGGTAGGTGGGGCTGAGAGAGCTCTTGACAGAAACTCCTCTTTTTCAAGAACAGCTCTTATCAGAACTACGGCTTGCCCAAAGTCATCCAAGCCAGGTGCAAGTGGAGGAGTGGGGAATCAAACCCGGTTCTCCCAGATTAGAGTCCGCGCACTTAACCACTACACCAAACTGGCTCCTTTAAATGGTGAATTTTTTGTATGTAAAGAAAAAGAGGCCCATAAAAACAGTCAGTACAATGAGTACAATATGACAGTTTGTATTTGTATGTATAAATGTACAGAATTTAAAAAATCAATGATATGGAGATACGTCAAACAAGGGATATAAAAATGCACAACTGGCAAGATTTGGTTTCCATATTTTTGTAAACTGAGCCTGCCTTGGCAGGGAGGGTGGGATATAAATAAATAAAATAAATAATAAATAAACAAACTTACAGAATACAACTTTATATACTTGTACTCCATGTATTGGCTACTCTCAGTGTCCTGCCTTTCTTCACATGGTTTATATTGTCTGTTCCCTCCTGTTTTTCTCCCAGTCTAATCTTTTCTTTTTCTCTAAATGACTATCTCCCCACTTCCCCAATACTTTTGCAATGACGGCGCTATAGATACAGGAATCTGACTAAAGTAATTGGACAGGGCAAAGATCACAAGTAAGCCTCGCACAGGATCACAGCGTATGGCCTTAGAATGGTAAACGTTCAATTATGCCGCACCACATACAATGTTGCAGCGCTAAGCCCAGCCCAGGTATATACTTGGAAGATTTGGTGCAGGACTATTTCAAACTGTCCAGTAATCCTGTAATGTAGCTGCAAGTTCATCCTTTGCTTGAGGAGCCACTCAGCAGACAGAGTGGTTTTTACTGAGCCCGGATGGGAAGTATTCCATGGCTGTGCTGCTGTGCCATTTCCAGTAAAAACATGGAGAGAAGACTGAGTGCTCACTCACAACATGCGGCATTTTCTGTATTTGCTGAAGGCTCCTTAAGGCAATGAACCAGAAAATACTTGCCATTTAATAAAGGGAGCCTTTAATGAACTAATCAGTTTATTTGCATTTGGACATGGAGTGTGATAGCCATGTAGTCACAGTGGAGCAGTTGTCAGCCTTGATGAATTAATTCAAAAGTCCAACTTTAAAAAGCAACATGTGTGCAAATAACATATATATTCATTGCTGCAGTCTCAGGCCAAAAGACATCCATTGATTCTAGTTTTATATTTCAGCATTGAAAGCAAAATAATATTATTTTGCTTGAGTCAACTTGATTGTTTCAGTTAGGTCTGGTGCATGATGAATATTCTGAAGTATTACAAAAAGGGACATTAATATTAA
Organism: Gekko japonicus; assembly: GCF_001447785.1. NCBI lineage: Eukaryota > Metazoa > Chordata > Lepidosauria > Squamata > Gekkonidae > Gekko > Gekko japonicus. Next base: position 596,208 of record NW_015173153.1, on the reverse strand, counting down.
TTATCATGAGCAAACATCAGCCTTGGCTGATTCAGCATGCAAAGCAATATATATATATATGCCTAGCAGGAGTAGATAGTTTAAAAGGTGAAAGCCTTCCTTGGGAGAAGGAGAGGCAATATATCAATCCCAGGGAGGAAATTTCCATGCTGAAGAAATGGGAAAAACCTAGCTTGAAAAAGCACACACTAGAGTATTTTTGTTCCATTTGTCTGAAAACCTTTGAACACTATGAAAGTCAATGTATTTTTCTAAATGATGCTCAGTGACTTATGAAAGTTTTTTTTAAAAAAAAAACCTCTTCAGTTGTATGTATACTGTGACTAATCTAGTGAGGATGAATAATTGTTCTTTAAGGAATACAGAAGTTTTAATGCAAACTTTTCCCCTCTCAGTTTATGGTCGTCATGAGGTATTATAGACTGGTTGTCATAGGAACTCTGGAAGTCATTTAAATAGTGGTAACCTTCATGACTTCTTTATCCATGATTTAGAAATGATGGATTTAAACTGTTGTTTATACATGACCAGTGGTTGATTTGCCATGTTTTCAAGGGCATTAATAAAGAATTAAATGTGTTTCAGCTTTGGAACACCCTCTCAGAAGTTGTCCTAATACTCTGATTAAATCGTTTTAAATATGTGTGTCCACAGCATTTGGTAATACGTCTTACAGTAAATGCATATTGTAAAAGGGGTTACATTTTTAAAAACTGAATCATGTAGAGCAACAATAATTTAAAATAAAGAATAAATGTGTGACTGGCAGGTATTGTTAAATTGGAGAAACACAGGAAAAAATCCAGTGTTGCAATTAAGGGGTTAGATTGGTGTCACCAATCTCTGCACAGCCGTGGGTGGGTGGGTGGCTCTGTGACACTTTATGTGGGTCTACAGCTGCTGTTATGAGCACATTTCAGTTAGTAAACTCCACTGAAGCCAACAGTGCTCAGGAGGGCTTGTTGTCTATGTGTATGGACCCTGATGCCACAAAGAACTCATTCGTTGTAATAATTGTAAAGTATACATGCCCTAGGCCTTCTTACAGATACACATGAGCATGCTGATACCCTTAAGCGTCACTCACTGAAGTTTTGTGTGACGACTTATCAAAATTCACAGTATACCAGAGCTGTGGAACCCGTGGTTTATGCATAACACAAAATCATCCCAACATTCTGAAATGTGTGTTGGAGATCATAGAAGGTGATGGAATATGAGCTGGGACACCTGCTCATGTATTACTTTGCTGGCAGAAATGGATGAGCCATACTGCAGCAGACAGTGTTCCCAGACAACCTCACTGGCACCATAGTTTATTATCATTTGGTTTTCACAAATCCCTGGAGTAGGAGGGCAGACTGAGCTATGGATGAATTAAATTTTATTTCTAATATTTTACTGCATTTCCTTTAAATGGTACAAACAAATGTGTATTCATCAATTACATAGAAAACAACAAACAGCGTATTAAAGTTACTTGAGAACTAAAAAGGACAGCACACAATACCCTTGCTTAGCTTTGTCCAGCACAGGGCCGACAACTCTATTTTTTGAAAGAAAAAGAATGACATGGAGCAATGCAATAAAAATGCGGCTTTCTCAGGGAGCAAATTTTATCTGTTGACCCAGAACCCTCTGACATGTAAACAATGGGTCTTTGGTGTTTACTGCATGGTATTATCTGTCTAAATCCTAGAATTACTGTTTCCTTTTGTGTAGCAACTGGCTGCTGGTTCTCAATAATAGCTGTTATTAGTAGCAATGACACATTAATTGAACTTTTCTGTTCCCATGTGTGTGGCACACTCCAAGGTCAAAGAGTGCACCAGAGTTTCATGTGTATTCAATTACTGTAGTATTATGAAGAAAAGTAACCTGTCATACATTTGAAAATATTACTTGTTACTCTTTATGGGGCAACTGATAATCTAAACAATAAGCTTTTCTGACAAAGTTTGCCTGTTTCTCGCATCCTAAATGACTTCAAAGAAATAACAGACTAAAATTGTTTTGCAAATCTTCCCTAGATATGATATGCTCTGTTCCACTTTATGTGCTAATAGTAATCCATCCCTATTTTCTGAAGAGCACAGCACTAAATACATCAGGTGAAGAAAGCCCTATTTAAATCTGTACAACTTTTTTTTTGATTAATTTTTATTTGTTTTATCCATCACTTTTACATTCCATATTATTTAGCATCTTACAATTTTTCCTCCCCTCCCCTTCCCTTCCCTCCCTCCTCCCTTCTCTATCTTCGTGTAGTCCTTAGTCTTTTCTCTCCAGCCACAGGCACAAAGTCAAGATCTTCCACCGAATGTCTTCCCTTTCCTCCTTGGATATCCACTCCAGATAGGTCCTCCACCTTTTCCAAATTTCACGGATTTCCCTTCCCAGGGTGCCTCCTTGCGCAGGACTGCCGCGATGTCTGACGGTATAAAATCAAACAGATAGCTGTGCCAGATTTCCACTGTCCACTTACTTTTATCCTTCCAGCCCCAAGCTATAGCTGCTTTCCTCGCCAATATCATGGTCTTAACTAGGGCTTGGTCTTCCTTATCCACATTTGAGTTTCCCATTGTGCTTGTCAGCATTAAGTTGAAATCTCTATAAATCTGTACAACTTCTAAGCTATGAACTTATCACTGAAGCCTATCAGTCTTGGTAAGATCATGGTGAGGCAAATATTCTTTCGTTTATTTGTAACTTTTGGTTCCAAATGTGCACCTGATACCCAACGTTACCATTTTTTTGTTGGCATATGCTCTTGTATCTCTGCCATGTTCGTTATTGCAGACACAAATTGAAAACTTAAATCATAACATGCAAATCTTCATGCAAGACAACTTGGAAGTTGCATTTTCTGAGTGCTGGCAGCCTTTTAAGTCTAAAGACTTAAGAATGTGGTTACTCAGAGTGTTGCGAAGTGCAAGCCAATATTTCTCAGAGCTCCCCCCCCCATTTCTGTTACTTTACATTTTTCAAAGCCAGGCCCTGCCACTGAACAGTGATTCAGATTAAACTTTGTTCAAAGTTTTCAGTTTTGCTTTCCGGTGCTCAGTTTACAATTTGGAAGCATTCCAGTAGCACGCAAAATTGCCGTTTATTCTAATAATAAACAAGAAATAACCTCTTTAGCACATGCATGATGCAGACCGAGGGAGTGAGGACAAAGGGAAGAATAACAGTAACCGTGTAGACTTGGAGGGAAAATGGCCATGGCCTTTTCGTTGAATACAGTCAAAGGAGCACTGGTGCAGCACAGGGCATGCATCCAGCATTGGGCGACTGGCCTGTCAGCTGATGATGCCAACCCCCACAGCCTGCCTGCTGGGGGCACTGTGGGATCACAAGTCCAGGGTCCCACATGGGCATATACCACTGTGTGGTTCCCTTGCCCCCTGAGGGTTAGGGCCAGGCACCAGCACCCAAGCTGGGCATGACATGGAATGGCCTCACTCTCAGGACCTTTTAGGGAGTCCACAGACCAGAGGAGGCAGACACTTATCAAAGCTGTGACAAGAGCATGCAACAGAACCAACATCTAATACACCACCACAAATAGGAATGGGCATGAACTGCATTTTTGTGGTTCATTTTGGTTTGTGGTTCATGGCCTAACCATAAACTGATATGAACTGGGAGGTTGGCTCACGAACCAAACTGATTCGTATTGGTTTGTGACCCCTACTTTTGCCCCCCCCACTGCTTTTCACAGGAAGAAAGCAGGGGTTTCCCCGCAGAAAGCGATGGGGAACCGAAGGCTCAGAGCCATTAAAATCCCTCCTTTCTGCTCTTCACGAACCACCACAAACTGCCTTAAAATTCGTGGAAGTTCATGGTGGCTCCTCAGTTTGCAAACCATGAACTGCCCAACATTAATCACAAACTTTCATTCATTCATGCCTATCCTTAACCACAAATGCAGCCAAGGGAGGGTAGATGGAGGAACCAGGAGCAGACTGAGGCAGCTGCTTCAGCTGAAGCTCCCTAAATAAAGGAGGGGCAGACCAGAACAAAAAGTCTGGCTTCTCGCTCCTCTCTGAAGTCCCTCCCCTCCAGGGCCGGCCAGAGGTTTTTTTGTGCCCTAGGCAGGGCTACCTTCTGGCACCCCCCCCCCGCGCACCCACCAATCACAGGATTGCCAACCTCCAGGTGGGGCCTGGAGAGAAGGAAGTCCAGCTGCTGAGGTCATGCCACACACACACACAGTTTGTTTCAGAGTCAGCCATCCTGTGCCTCCCCCCCACATTGCCCCGGGCTGGTGCGGGGCCGGGTGCTTCGGCGGTGGGGGAGCGTTGTGCACAGGTGGTGGCAGGGAAACTCTGAGGTGAGCCGGGAAAGCAGAATGGCAAACTTCGTTGTCCCTCGATGGGCTCTCAGTTTAGCCACCCTCCCATGGCTGCCTCGAGCTGCTTGCACAGTTGGGCTGGAGGGGGGAGGCCGCGGGGCGACTTACCACGTCTCGGTCCCGGGAAGCGCCAGCCGGACGTGCGGGCTTTGGGGAGGGCTGGCTGCAGGGTCGGAGGCAGGCCCAGCTGTGCGGCGGACACAGGACTCTGGGGTGGGGGTCCGGCCAGAAGACATCTCCGCCGCCACCGCCTTCTGGGGCAGAAGGGCTGGAAACTGACCCCCAGCCTCCTCCGCCTCCCCCGCCCCCCTGACTGCTTGAGGGACCGGACCAGCTGCCGCCCTCCTAGGGGAACGCGCCGGAAGGGCAGGCATTCCGTTCCGCTTGGTGGTGGGACTTGCCTCCCGGCAGGGAAAAAACAACCTGGAGCAGTGACCTTGCGGCTGGTCGGCTCCCCACAGCCGCCCTGGGCTCCCATTTCCAGGCGGAAAGAACAGCGAAGGGCCAGCACTGAAGCAGCATGCACCCAGAAAGTCATGGGGGGGGAAGAGGTGGCAGTGGCCAGGGCGCGCGGCGCTTTTGGAGGGGGTGGGGGGCTTTTGGCAGGTGGCTTTTGGCACCCCCATGATGGCCCCACGCTCTAGGTGAGAGTCTAGCTCGCCTAGTGAGCGGGCCGGCCCTGCTCCCCTCCCCAGCAGGCCTGTCCACCCAATTGGCAGCCCAAGCCATGACAAGGGACAGCCCTGGTGGCCCTCGACCATTGTTGCAAAGCCACAGCAGAAAATCTTTCCCCTTCACTCGCTCCCCAGCCCCGTGGGTGCAAAAGTGGCCTGGATGAGTCTAGACGCCATCACTTAGCACATGTATGGTACAAGAAAAAGTAGAATCTGTCCACTGATATGTGTGAATTGGCCTTAACTAATGAAAGAAAGATGAATATTTAGCCCAGACTAGATTATCTTTTTTACACATTTTCTTCTGGTGTCGGGGGGGAGGGGGGAAGCACCGGGGATATGTTTGTGCAGATACTTTACTACTTGAGTTAATGCTGGATTTGTTCCTACTACTGTATGATTTGCATTCAGCTGGTGGTAGAACAGTGCAAAGGCACTGCAGGAAGGCTCAACTATAGTTTGCAACAGTAGTTCTCCTGGCCTGTGTGACAGTAAGGACATGTTAGGAATGGAGTGTTAGTTCTTCTGCTCTCCTACACAGACTGTCCTTAGTGCAATCCTAAGCAGAGTGGCACCACTGGACTGTGAAGAGCGTCATGCTGCTTCAGACTGCACTGTTACAAAGTGACATAATGGACAATCAAAAGTAGGGAACATGGATATCACCTCTTCTTCTTCTTTTTGCAGTCTGGGGACTAGGTGGAGAGGATCAGCAATAGTGTACCTCCCACTCAAGTGGCATTGCAAATAGGACAGAAGTGGTCTCTACAAGGTTCACATTATTCTGGCCATGGAATTCAGTGGAGAAATTGGTCACTTGAGGTCTAAGTAGCTATGAAATTGTCCATTGCACAAGGTGACTATTGGGATGGCAGTACTGTCAGCCAGTGTTCCATCTAAGCTAGCTCACATTTTTTTTAGCCTCCGGGTCACACATTTTTGTCTTAGCTCAGGAAGGATGGCACCAGAGCAATCTAATTTATGCAGTAGCCAAATCGCTCGCTCACAACTTTAATGACAGTCGCTCACAAACTAGAATTTTTGCTCACAAGACTCCACAGCTTAGAGGGAGCATTGCTCAGCCCTCCTCCCAGTTTCTTCTTTGAGGCCTTTAACCATCCCTCATATATTGTAGGCTGTTAGATATGGCATACAGACGATCAAAAATGCATTCAAGCTTAAAGAAAATATTTGGGATAGAGGGTTGCACTTTCCCTGTGGTTACTTAGTAATGTGAATGCCTCAGGCTCTAATTAAATCTCTCTTGTAGCATGCAGACTTTCTTTAATGTCACAAAAATATGTTCACAGCATTAGATCATGAATATAATTCTACTGTATGTTAGTTGTTAAAATCAGAGCAAGTGTCTATGTCTGAACTGTGTTCTCTCTGATCTCAGCACTTTAAAAAGGAAAGTTCAAAATGCATACCATGACCTCTGGATAGAATTTATATTTAGCATATACATCAGTTTATTTTTACATTTGGTACACAAAGACATATTGTTTTAACAGGCACTCATGCAGTAGAGCGAAAGATCCATTGTCGTCTACTCTGTTAATAAGAATTAAGACTAATGATACAGAAAACTGATTTAGATTTCAATGGGCTCTTTGACGGGATAGTTAGACTTAAAAGGCATTTTGACATCATACTGCTTGTTCCTCTCTGATGCTTCCTTATATGATTATATGTTTTGTGGAGCATACACATGGCAACACACAGCTGTCTAATCTGTGATGCAGTCTGACAAGTGAATGGGAACTGTAAAAAAAATTGCACTATAAATATCAGGGTCACCAGTCAGATGTGGACTTGAACCACTGACATTCCAGGAGATGCTCCTCGAGTCTTTACAGCTTTTTAGAAAACCGTGGGCCAAGTAGATTATTTTTTCTACCTTTACCATTGTGATTGGTTCCTGCTACTAGGTAGCGTGCTTTCTTTTTAAGTTTCCCCATTTTAAAGCAAACAATCTTGATCACTTATGTGGATAGCAGAAATGCTTTACACTTTCCTTTCCCATGTATGCAGCAATACACCTTCATGAGTAGGTCACAGGTGCTGTTCCTTGTCCTGACTTTGCTTGTTCCCACTATGCTTCTTTAACCTCACAAGCCTCTTCTGAATTCACAGCCCTGCCAGTGCCAGTATGTGCTCCTCACCTGTTCAGATGGCTCTCTGGTAACTGACCTTGGCCTACGGCTGCCAGGTCCAAGGAATGGGGGGGGCAGGGTTGCCAGATCCAGGTTGGGAAACTCCTGGAGATTTGGGGATGGAGCCTGGAGAGGACAGGGACCTCAGTGGGGTACAATGTCATAGTGTCCACCCTCCAAAGCATCCATTTCCTCCAGGGGAACTATCTCTGTAGTCTGCTGTAATTCCAGGGGATCCCCAGGTCTCATCTGGAGGCTGGCATCCTGTTGTGTCCGCTGACCACCACCAGAGGCCAGCGCACACTCCTGAGCTTCAGTCCAGAGTAACAATGGGGGAACCAATGGGACCGTGGCGGGAAATTCAAACTCGCCAATGGGACCCAGGGGTGTGTCCCCTGGTGGTGTATATAGTTGGCCTGCCGGCAGTGGTTCCTTGTCTTTGTTGTGTTTGGAATAAAGTGTGCTATGCACTACGTCATTGTTTGTCATTCGTCCATGCGGCAACCCACTACACAATACATCCATACCTTGGCTTGCCTCACTCTTTGGATTAATGCTATAGCCAGACCCTGCAGGGAAGATGTAGGCCCCTGTGATGGACTAAAGGTTTGTTGATGGACAGCAGTGAAGCAGGAGAGCTGCTGGGTCACATGACTGAGAGTGGTGGGGGCAAGTTGCTCAGAATTGTCAGTGAAGTGACAGTTTTCATTTAACAGCTGACAGTTGACAGATGGTTAGCTGGAGAGCTCTTGAGAGAGAAGGAGCCTCTGAAGCTGAGTGATACAGCAAGCCATGAGTTTGAGGAAAACGGGCTGGATAACACTCCTACTGGTCATCTCTAAGGAGAGAGGGTAGTGAGCTGAGAGGAGAAACTAAATAACTCCTCAGTAGTCACAAAGCAAAACACACACTTCTCCAGGGGAACTTGTGAGGTGGTTAAGGGAAGGACTAGGAGCCTGGAAGAGACTGGGAAATAGCTGGAATAGGCTCACCAGTCAGTCTCACAGAGTCAGACAGAGAAGGTCCAAGGTCTAACCACAGAGAGTTACTGGAGAGTGAAATCTGTACCAAAGACAGTCCGTGACCAACTTAGTGTTTTATAACGACAGCCTGTATTAAGAGAGCGAGTGAGAGCGAGAGCGAGAGGCACTCATACAAACAGCAGCAATATAACCTGTGTAAATATCCCACCCCCTGCTGTGTTTCAGTGAAATAAAGAGTTGTGCAGTTTGACTTTAAAAAGCACTGATAAGGATCCATACTGGCAGATATCCTCCATCCACAAGAGATACAAACCCTGAAGAGACTTTTTAGTGCAAACTGGTCATCCCTCAGAAAGGCGAGGTGATCAGTCATAACAGAGTAATAATCTGAATCCAGTATATAGTATATTTAGAATAGAAGACCCATGCCCTTCCCTCGCCCGCTCGGCTGGGTACGTTGCAGCCCCCTTCCATAAGTGAAAGTTGTCATGCTAATTTCTAAGAGCACAGAGTCAACTAGGCTTCCTTTTCTCCACAGGGAATGGATCTGGGTAAGCAGTGCTTTGAAAAGCAACCAATATAAATTGTGTTTACATCTCCACATTGCCTTATCTTGGTATTGTCTGCAGCTGAGGATAACAATATGCAATTTAGGATGCTTTCTGCTGTGGTTCTTGCCTTCCTTCACAGAAAACTCTCCTCCACCCCCTGTCTGAAATTCAAAATGTCACCCTTGTAGTTTAGCATAAAGGCTGCAGTCACCATTGCCCACAGAATTCAATGGGATGGCATGCTTATAGTAGCTTTGCTCTGTACATCACCCAGCCAGCACTCTGTGAAGCTCCCATATGGATTCACACTAGACCATCAGATTTGTAAATCCATTCTTTTAGGAAGGTTGTTGCTGACTTGCTGTTTTATAGCATATGAAGACTGTGGTTAGTTTATTACATTGTCGTACAATATTTTAATGATTGCAATGATTTTGGATTCCATCATTAGATGCCTGGCTGCCATTTAAGGGAAGGTGGGATATAAACGTTTTAAATAAAAACAGGTGGCTTTTATAACCAATGACAATCAGACGACACTTAGGGCAGCAACTTAATTAGTTTACTCTTCAGATAGGTGACAAACTGTCCAAAAAGTGGTATAAAAATCAGCTCAGTGTTACTTCCCCCATTATTTAACATTTATTATAGGAGTAATTGCTATTTTACAAGCACAATCAAATTTATTCTCTTGCATCCTGAGATCTCTTGCCAATATCCAGCATTGTTTGGATGGTGACTGTTTCTCTCGAATGGAATTCGATTATTTATTATTTGAATAGTAGCTGGACAATGGAATCAATACATCCTGACAGAAACCATTAACATTTTAATGGGTTACTTCACAGCATTATAAAAATAGGTTGGCAAGTCATGTCCTCTGTGATTAAGGACAGCATTTTCAACTATAGCAAACATATATTTTAAAAGCTTAGGCTAGGAAGCCGTCAACCATGAATCCAGAAACGGAAAAAATATTTATGAATAAAGAATAAAGAAACCCAGAAAGTCCTTGTTCCTTTGGTTATGCCATTTACTATAAAGATCCTATTCACTGGGACAGAAGCAAAGCCAGATGCATTTTATGCATATTTTTCATTGTTTGTGAAACATCCAAGATGCTCTCATTAAAGTCAATAATGATAGGCAGATTGCATGTCTATAGTACTGGTTATACTAGGATATCATACCTGGAATATCCTAGGATATCCAAGAATAACAAACCACCACTCCTCCTGCAGTTTAAGAACAAAAGCCCAATCTTCAGCAAGTCCCAGGAAAGTCAGTCTTAGTCCCATGTACTTGGGAATAAGTCTAATGAACTCTGAACTAACCTGCTTAGAATTGTGTTTCATATCATTTTGTAAACAATTTATGGGCTGTTACTGCTGATGGACAGTCAAACAAGTTTGCATGACTGAAACACTATGAAATACCTTCCACCTCCCCTCTGGGTTAGGTGCTGCAGCAGTAGTGGTTATCCTGTGCTGATGATAAAATTGCTATAAGTATGGAGTGATGATAAAGAAAAGAACTCACCTTTCACTTAGGGGTGCAGGGCCTGTTTCTTGCATCACTGCTGAATCTTGCTTCTGAAATACCTCTGCCCTTCACCATGAAACGTGAAATAGTGCTCCTGGCTGATAGGGAACTGGTTCAGTCTAAAACAAGAGCTCAAGATTCATCTTAGCTCATCAATTGCAGATTTTAGATATAAGATCCTTGAAACAACAAAGTGAGATTCAGACTTTGCATAACTGGCGGTACTACTAATGATTGTCATGAAGATCATGATTTATTTCTACTGGAAAACTTATGTTTAGAATGGTTTACATCATCACGAAAATATTGTTTTTTATTGTAAGATTTTTTTTTTACAATGATGTCCCTTTCATTGTGCTGTTACAGAGTGCAATTTTAGCATACAGGAAATTATTAGGAGTCTAGATGTCAAAGCAAACAGAATATGAACTGAACTCAGGGGCTTTAAAATGTACAGAGCATATTCCTAAGCATATGTACTCAGAAGTAAGTCCCATTAAGTCAGCCTGTAGCAGCAAAAAAACCCAGGCGGCTACTGGCTAGTGACACCTCAGAGACTAACAAAATTTATCCCAGCATAAGTTTTTGTAAATCAGATGTCACTTCAGATACATGAATGGATGTACGCATTGTGTATCTGATGAAATGAGCTCTGACACATAGAAACGTGCTGGGATAGATTTTGCTACCCACTAAGGTGCCACTGGAGTCCTGTTTTATTTCCCTAGTAAGGGTACCCAGGACTGCAGTCTTAGAGTGTGATCTTTACACCTTTCTAAATCCATTGACTTAAATTGGCTTAGGTTGGCTTGGGTTGACATGGTGAGTGTCCGAATTTTAAGTATTTGAATCTTCCTCCATAGTTGTGTAACTTTCCACGAAGTCATTTCATGATGATGCAGAATTCACTCTAGCCTGACAAGCACAAGCTATAATTTCCTGACACTGCAGTCTTAGGGCCATTTCATAGGTGTTTTGCTTTTTTTCATATTGAAAATACTGCCATGTAGGAAACATTATGAACCCATGTATAGATCCATACAGGGGCCACGGTGGCTCAGAGGTTAAGACGCTGAGCTGAAGACCGGAAGGTCTGTAGTTCGGCAGTTCGAGACCCTAGTGCCATGTGACGGAGTGAACTCCCATCTCTGGCCCCTCCTGCCAACCTAGCAGTTCAAAAGCAAGAATTTGCAAGTAGATAAATAGGTACCACTTTGGTGGGAAGGTAACAGTGTTCTGTGCACCTTGGCGTTTAGTCATGCCGGCCACATGACCACAGAAACATCTTCGGATAGCGCTGGCTCTTCGGCTTGGAAACGGATATGAGTACCGCCCCCTAGAGATGGATTCGACTGGCTTATGAGCAAGAGAAACCTTAACTATAGCTACATAGCCATAAATTTTAAATTGGGAGGGGGGCAAAAGAGTACAGCGGTGATGTACATCATTATTTATTTACTTTATTATGACTGAGGTATGATGTAGTGCAAAGCCTCTACAAGGGGTCATTCAACAAAGAAGGTTAAACGATAATTTATTTTGTTTAAAACCAAGTATCTCCTTCCTTTATTTGCACATGATGAACAGACTCTTGTAAATGTATGAAGATCCCAACCCCCCATACTGTCCCACTTCCACTTTCCTGGGTTGTAGTGTGTCAAATGCAAATCCCCCCACCAATGTACCACCATAAAAGTGTCTGTTTCTTCCTCTGAGCATGAACTAAGGCTTTGCCAACAGAGATCACAGAAGAAGGTGCATTTCCTTGGATGGATGGCCTCATTGATTCACAACACCATCTTCCATTGAACTCAACCCCCCCCCCCAAGCCCCAAACCTTGCTCTGGTTTGGCTCCACATAACTTGGTATAGGATGACTTAAGGATAGCTATAGGCACTCAGGCTGAAATGCAATAGGGTTGCTAACCTCCAGGTGTGGCCTGGAGATCTCCCAGAATTACAAGTGATCACCAGAATGGAGAGATCACTTCCCCTGGAGAAAATGGCTATGTCAGAGGATAGACTCTATGGTGTTATACCTGATTAATGTCCCTTCCCCACCTCCCCCAGGCTCCCCCCCCTCAAATCTCCAGGAATTACCCAACATGAAACTGGCAACCCTAGCAACTATGTGGACACACATTTTTCCTTGGCATCTACAGCCTGTCTGGCATGCAGGGGAAGGGTGGCTTTCTTGCTTCACACAGATGGGAAGAGAAGCAGGGGAGGCTCCCCTCTGCAGATACAGAAACCCCCCCCCCGCTGAGCCCAGTTAAAAGAGAAGGCAAAACTGTTGCCAGCACCAATTCATTATCATAATTTTACAGTGATTTTAAAATGCTGTGATGCCCCCCCCCCCATGCTTTCAAGGACCAAAATAGCTGCACGGGTACCAGCACACTCTGCAAAATCGTCATGAGTTCACTTGTGGAAGGCAGAATACAGAGGCTGCTGCTGTCGCTCACCCCTTCTGATTCCAATCACCTTTGAACACTCCCCACTGAGGCTAAAATACAACGAAAAAGCATGTCTATCTTAATGTGGCGACAGTGCTGCAGATTAGAGGAATCCATGACTGGCAGCAGCTAGCAAGTGAAGGCAAGGAAAAGGACTGTGTCACGTGCTTCAGAACACAGCAGGAGCAACTATTTTGTGCAGGAAGCAAAGGGCAAAGCCTGGGAGGGAGGTGGCAGGAGGAAAGAGACTCTCCCTCACTGGCAGAGCCTGGGAAGGAGGCAGGAGGAGGGAAGGACAGTGTCTCTCTCATTGGCAAAGCCTGGAAAGGATACAGGAGGAGGAAAGAAAACACCCTCTCTCATTGGCAGAAGACTTCTGACAGATTTCACAACAATCCCTAGTGCTGATAGGAGGGGCGTGACAAATTATTGGTGGGGTTCCGCCCCTTTGTGCACCACTGTGGCTATGGGCCTGAGTCTGCCTCACAAGATGACTACTCATGCATATATTTGCTGAGCATACAAGAATGCAGTCCTCACATGTGGCCAACAATGCAGGGGTTTCATGTTCTTTACTCCACAGAAGTGCTTCCATAAAGGACAAAGCACTCCCTCCCTGTATAGTAAAGAGAGCAGTTCTTGATTGTCTTGACCTGAATAGTCCCAGCTAGCCCAATCTCATCAGATCTTTGAAGCTAAGCAGGGTTGGCCCGGGTAGTACTTGGAAAGGACACCACCAAGGAAGTCCAGGTTGCTGTGCAGAGGCAGGCAACAGCAAACCACCTGTTATTCTCTTGCCCTGAAAACCCTATTGGGGTTTGCCATGAATTGACAGTAACTTGATGGCACTTTCCACCACCATACTTCAGTACTACAATGCAGTTTGCATACAACATATCCCAGGTTTAATCCATGGCAAGGCTCAGTTGAAGGGAGCTCCTGGTCACCCGCCGAAGGCAATGGTGGCCGGGGGCTGGTTTGCCGCCGCGGAGGAAGGCGGGGCGGCAACAGCATCTCAGCGCAGTGCGCAGGAACGGTCTGCGGGTTATTTAAGGCCCAGGGCAGTGAATGATGATTCCCTCTGGGAACCTCTTGGGTAAACTCCTCTCTGCAAGCTGTATGGTTTCAGGGATAGGCGCTCCTGGGAGGCTACCACTGGCTGGGCCAGATTAATGGCTCAAGACCGGGGTAAGCCAGATTAATGGCTCAAGACTGGGGTTGGTGGCTCGCCCACAGATTAGACAAGGAGGCTGGTCACCCTGACCCCTGCCTTGTCTATTCCGCTACTTAGAAAATGCTCCCTTGCCGTTTTTTGGTTAAATAATGTTGTATAGTGGCCCTTGTTTGATCCAAACTGTTGTCCGTCTCGTTATTCCGACTGGGGGGGGGGCAAAGGACTTAAGTAGCAAGTGCTAAAACTAAGATACTGAGGAGTTGTTGCCAGTCAGAATACATAATACCACAATTAAGGTGCCCATGGTCTGACCTGGCATGGCAACCTCCTATCTTCCTAAGAGGTCCTTAGAACCAAGCGAGGTATCAGGAATTTCTGGACATGGGACTTGGGTGCTAAACTGTGGAGTCTTGTGAGCAAAAATTCTACTTTGTGAGCTACAGGCATTAAAGTTGTGAGTGAGCAATTTGGCTACTGCATAAATTAGTTCACTCTGGAGCCATCCTTCCTGAGCTAAGACAAAAATGTGTGACCTGGAGGCTAAAAAACTGTGAGCTAGCTCACACTAACTCAGCTTAGAGGGAACACTGGGTGCCAGTTCTAATCTTGGCCGTCTGTATAATGGGCAAATGCGTCCTATATAGCTTTGATACTTCCACCCATCTACACAGTCATGACTGTAATTTCTAATTTAAATGGACTCAATATACAAAGTCTCTGATAAGATGAAACTGCTGGGCTGTTATAAAGCCCTTGAAATAAATATGCCCTTCCTTCTTAGATAATGAGATTGATGGTTATCCAAATAGTGTGAGGTACAGTTGGAAGCCAAAAATGCAAGGAGAAACGTATACATCAACTTAGATTTCTGTTGCCAGTACTAAGTAGCTTTAGAGTCAGCTAACAACAAACAACAGTAGGGAGGGTTCTGCCTGCAAGCTCTGTAACAAATAAATATATGAAAGCACTAAATACAACACAGGAAACAAACTTTATAGAGCAAAAAGGGTTCTGCAGTGTCACTCCTTGAATTTCCACTTAGTTATGGTTTTACTTTCCACCACTGAGAACCTTCAATTTCCTGTTAGACTTAACTCAGAATGACTTTATAAAGTTGTTTGCCCAGTCCATCTGGCATTAGCTTTGCATAGATTAGATAAGGGATAGATATGTGATGTATGAAATGCAGCAGTGTTTATTTTGTGACTATTTTAAGAAATAGAGGAGAGATGGTGCAACAGCAATTAGATAGATGTGCGGAAACAGGTACATGTTCATCTATGCTGCTTTGAAAAATATAATTTCTTTTGGAGCAGTTGGTGATTATACTGCTTTGTCTTTCATGATAGAAATGTATTCTGTTGCTAGTGATAAACCTTTTCACACCTGTAGTTACACCTTTATACTTAGACTGCTCTACAGCCCCCACCTGTCTCTGTGCTGCTCACCCCCCCCCCCAAAGTAGGGATTCCAGCCTCCAGGTGGGACCTGAGGATTCCCTGGAATTACAGCTCATCTCCAGACTACAGAGATTAGTTCACATGGAGAAAATGGAGGCTTTGGAGGGTGGACTTTATGGCACCATACCCCACTGAGGTCCCTGTCCTCCCCAGGCTCCACCCCCAAATCTCCAGGAGTTTCCCAGCCTGGATCTGGCAACCCTACCCCCCCATCCCCCACTGGTGGCCGGGGGGGGGGGAACCTGGCAACCGTACCCCAAAGTCAGGCTTGTTTATTTTAATTATCTATACTATCTCGTAATAGGGAGGAATTTTGGCCTACTTTTGCAAAACATCAACGAGCTGCAGAGTACCACCTCACTGTTGGCCATTTTAGCTACAGACCCAAGTTTTTATACAAATATACATTTTCTTGATCATTTCAAGCCATCCAAAAAGCCACATCTTGTTTGCTTAAACTCAGAATAATATATCTGCAGCTTTCCAAGTTGGAAAGCAACAAATGTTGGCTCAGTGTCAAGCAGGATGAACCTAGAGGAAGGTTGGCCTGCCATAGAAAGCCCTTTTCTTCTCTTGCACAGCACTGGTATTTCAGAGGAGACACTAGAAAACATATATATACTCCATTTACTTTCTGAATTTTCTGCTTTTGCAACAAGAGCCTTAGGCAGAGTGTCTATCTCAAAAATAGAACCAATAATAATAAAGAGCTCTTGTTCCGAGGGTGCAAACTTCTCTGTTCCCCCTATGAGAAAAATGTCTCAGTCAAAGGCTTATTGCTGTGATTGAAGGAGTGTCTGGGGAGGGCACAAACAAGGGCATAAACTTTCCAATTTCCAGAGGAGGGGCTGGGGCTGGGCCAGAGGCATTTATGCTAGGTCCTTAAGAGAACCGGGGCCCAGTGACATCATAGGGAGGAGCCAGTGACATCACAGAGGGTCACTACCCATTGCCACTATCTATGGAGGTGGGGCCATGGGAGATTTAGGGAGGGGCTCCCCAGAAATTTAGGGGACCCCCCCAACAATGCCCCTGGGTTGGGCTAAACATAGGAAAAGGTGGGAGTTGGCCAGTGGTTATAGTGGTACCTCAGCAATCTCCTGCTGTGTCCTATTTTTGAAATTCACTTTTAGGATAGTCACTTTAAGAGCTGCAAATATACATACCATGGGCATAGGACAAACTAATGTCACAAATTTGGCACTAAGAAAGGCAACACAGAAAAGCCTGTAGGGGAACATTTTAAAAGATTTTTTGGACATTCGTTTATAGGAGTCTTGTTTCTGCTTTATTCATAAGGGTGACTTGGTGCTGAAATTCACTAAATTATGGCATCACAGTTACCTTCATTTAGTAAATGCATGGTTGAAGTCTCTGAGCCAGGGCAGAATACCAAACAGCTGTTGTGCACTCAATTTCTGAGCAATGTACAGAGTTCAGAGTAGTGGCAATCATCTTATTACTTCAAACTCATATTCTATAAGTGAGAACAAGCACATTTTTAGGCAATTCAGAATTGTGGGATATCACCAGTACGCAGATGACTCCCAGCTCTATCTGCTGTTGGGCGGCCGGTCTGGCTCCAAACCGGAAGATCGAGACCGGGCATTACAAGCCGTGGCTGGATGGCTTAGGCTGAGCTGACTGAAACTGAATCCGATGAAGACGGAGAACCTGTGCCTGAGTCGGGGTGGACCGAGGGTAGGGATCCCACTCCCAACCTTTTATGCGGCTCCGTTGGTGCCAGCGCCAGGGGTTAGGAGCTTGGGAGTGCTTTTGGATGCCTCCTTAACAATGGAGGCCCAGGTAGCAGCTACTACCAAGTTGGCCTTTTACCATCTTTAGCTGATTAGGCAGCTGGTTCCCTTCCTTGAAGGCAACGACTTGGCAACAGTGATCCATGCGATGGTCACCTCGAGACTGGACTACTGTAATGCTCTCTACATGGGGCTGCCCTTGTGAACTTGCTCGCCATCTGCTGGCAGAATTGCAAAAAATAAATCTTAAACTTGACTCCATGGAAAATGCTTATGGATTACAGCAGAAAAAGATGACAGAAACAGCTGAAAAGGTAGATGATATTGCTAAGAAATGCCTGGTATCAGCAGAAGAGGTGCAGATTGTCAAGAAAAAGGTCTTTAAAATTGAAAAGCATCAAGAAAAGCAAGAAAACAAACTGTTATTGTTACAAATGGAAAAATCAAACCATACTCTCCGGTTCCAGGGTTGGAAGGAAGAAATTGGAGAGGACCTGAGAAGCATCTTGGCTGAAGCCTTAGCACCACTGCTTGGCAACGAAGCGGAAAAAATAAAGGAAGAGATGGATTTGGCCTATCGGGCCTATACCAACTTTACGAGAAAAAATAAGTTGCCAGCTGAAGTGGTCGTGAAATTCACTAAACAACGTCTCAGGGACCAAATTTTAAGGACTACATCTGCGTCACCCCTGAAAATCGGAGATCAATTAATCAGAATTTTGAAAGATGTTCCATTTGAAATTAGAATGAAAAGAAAGGAATACAAGGGATTGACCACTTTCTTGCAAAACCATCAAACAGGATATAAATGGCTGATACCCGAAGGGCTGACGTTCAAGTTCAAAGACAAAAGAGAAAAAATTGACTCTATCTTTAAGGCCCAAGAATTCTTGAAAAGGCATGTCAGTAAAGAAGAGGGAGCAGAGCTAGCCAAGTGGATGTCAACATTAAGCGTGGACGACAGCAGCTCAGAGGGAGAGGTGAAAGACGATGAAGATGAAGGAGCGATTGGACCAAAATATAATTTGAGAGATAAAAAAGGAAAGGACCCCAAAGTTTAAAAAACTTTGATTTTATTTTTTGGATTATACTTGGAAAAAATCCACACCAGAAGGACACTACTAACAAATTAAACATTTTGTTTAACATTGATTAACAGAATGACGACCGAAGATGGACTTTATGGACTTAGAGCTTTGAGTACTAACAGATTAACTTACTAATATGAATAACACCACTCATTCTATTCTTTACCCCGCTATATACCCACCCTATTTCTTGAACTTAAAAGAAATATCTCTCCTTTTTAGGAGAGGGAATAAAGCTTATTTAAAAAAAAAAAGAGACTTGGACAAAAAACCCCACCTTATTTGCAAGGGGACATGGGCGGACGCCAGATGCCACCGGAAACGCGATCAGACGCCCGCCCTTTCCCCACAGTTTCCGGAAACTAGTACCTCCGAGGTACTAGTTTTTTGCCACGCAGTTTCGGCTGGAAGCCTCGGTTGAGCCACGGGAGTGCTACGCTTCGCGCCTGGAAACTCCACCTGTTTTCCGTCTCACTTGTGTGGCTTCTGTTCCGTGTGACCGCAGCCTATATATGTTTTCCTTATAAGACACAGCTTTAGTGAGCTTTATATTGACTTTCCATACCTTTTCCCATTGTTCTAATTGTATGTTATGACCTATATTTTGTGCCCATTTAACCATTGCTTCTTTTACCACCTCATCTTGCATTTTGGCTTCTAATAGCAACTTATTAAAAAGTTTTATATGTTTCCCTTCAACACCACACATTTTTGTCCATTTCTACAGGTACATCACAGAATCCCATAATTTTATCTTTCACATATCTAGAATCTATTTGGGCTCTTTCCCACTAATTCAAGTTAATGTTAATACCTTTTTCTTTTAGCTTTTCTTGTTGCATTAATTTATTTTGACTATCTAACAAATCTTGATATCTACACATCTGTTCTTTAGTGACTGTCATTGGATTTGTAAAAGCTTCCAATGGAGAAACCCATTTTGTTACTTGGGTGTAATGTAGTTTCAGGACTTGCTCCCATTCTTTTATTAATGCTGCTCTCAACATATGTTGCTTAAAGTATTTGTTGTTAGCACTTTTCTGATACCAAACAAAAGCATGCCAACCCAACATTAACTCATGTCCTTCTAGCTTTAACAATCTTATATCTTCTAATGTAATCCAGTCCTTCACCCATGTAAGTGCAGCCGCTTTATAGTATAATTTCCAATCTGGTATTGCAAACCCTTCTCTTTCTTTAGAACCCTGCAATAATTTTAGCTTAATTCTTGGCTTCTTCCCTTCCCATATCAATTTTCTTGTCAGCTTTTCTAGCTGTTTAAAATATTCTTGCTCTTTTATAATTGGAATTGTCTGAAACAGGAAGATCAGTCTCGGTAAGATATTCATCTTAACTGTTGCTATTCTTCCCATAAATAATAATTGCATATGCTTCCAGCTTTCTAGATCCCTTTTGATTTCTACCAATAACTGCATGTAGTTATCTTTATACAGTGAGCCGTATTTGTTGGTTATTATACCTAAATATTTGCTTTTTTTTCCTGCTTCCATTTCTAAAACATTTTGTATAACTTGTTCTTGCTCTTTAGTGCAATTTTTAACAATAGTTTTGGTTTTTTAAAGTTTATTTTCAGGCCAGCATACAAACCATATTCTTTTATTACTTGTAGAAGATGAACTATTGATTTCTGGGGGTCTTCCACAACTCCTTTTTTATTATACATTCTTAATAAACATACAAATACATACTAGCAAATAGGAACAAACCCCCAAAGAATAATGGAAATTGTAGTATGATACAAGAGGAAGGGTGGGCAGTTCTGTGCTTCAGCTGCCAATGTAACTGAGTCCCTCATGTGAGTTTGTCAATATTGCCTGGCTCTGGTTGTTCAGGGGAGGCTCAGCTCCCCCAGCCAAATCTGGGTCTGGGGAAGGCTTGAGCCCCTTAGTCCCCCCCAAAGTTTACACCTCTGGGTGATTGTTGCACCAGCACCTTGTATTTAATGGAATCAAAATAGTGGTCAAAATGCTGAGTGTCACAGTATGAGAGAGACTTTAGCAGAAGATAAGATGCTTTGTAATTTGAAATAGATCATGATTACTGGCTAGGTGGCCACACTGTACTCATGAGGATAAGACAAGCAATGCCCTTAAAGAGTAGACACCTCCCAGCAATGCTCAACATCTGATGAGGGGAAGGGTCATGTGACTGCAGTAGTGTGTACTGAGCCTGGCAGATATTCCTCTCACGTTATTGCAACCAGAGTCACTGTTGGTTCATGTTGCTAAAGCTCACAGATCACCCACCCCCTCTTGCACATGTGTGAAATGCTGATGATCAAAACAGATCTGCCGCTTTTAACGTTGATAACACTGACTGGAAAAAAAATGGTAAGACTTTAAATAAAATACAGTGTTTATTTATAAAACATGGACTGGATTTGTTCTCTATTTAAAAAATTGGATGCAGAGCAACATGCAGTAATGATATGGGGGGGGGACACGACTATAGGCCAAAATACAAGTGACATCCTGTGGCCACTGATGCCATTTTAAAAGCAGTTGTAGTTCTTTAAATTGCTCCAGGGCCCTAATCTGGTCTGGATCGGGTGCGTGGTGGCCCCAGGAACTCTTGTTTTCTCCCTATGCCTCACCATGGCTGTTTCTACACTTGAAAAAGGCAAAGGGTGTGGTGGGGGAACAAGAGTTCCTGGGGCTGCTGTCACAAACAGCCTGATCCAGATTGGGGCCTTGCTGCAATTTTTAAAGACCTATAAATGCTTTTTAAATGAGGTTGGTGGCCATGGGATGGCTCCATGGCCTCTGTCACTTGAATTTTGTCCCTGAGGCTCTCATAGGACTCTGTGAAAATGTGTACGTATAAAATACTCCTGATCTTACTACTGTTTGACCATGCCGAAAGTAACCTGTCATATAGATTTGAGGTGCTCACAAACAGCCAAACTGCCTGACCCCCCCCCCCCAAAATCCAGGCTTTCCATTTGTGACGGGTGAACAGAACATGAGCCAAGCCAGTGGCAATTAGAGCATCCCTGCTTTTCTTGCACTGAGGAAGTGTAGAGGTTTAGATTTGAGGTGGCATCACTGGCAGCAGAAGTAGTGAATCAGTCTGTTATCAGTTCAGAGATAGAACTAGTGGACACAGGCTGTGATGACACACACTAAATAATCCACTTTCAAACCATTTTCAATGCACTTTCTTACTGGATTTTGCCCATTCACACAGTAAAATCCATTTGGAAAGTGCACTGAAAGTGGATTGAAAGTGGATTATTTAGCAGCCCCAAAGTATTTTCTCACATGCAGCTTTAGACCCAAGGTAGCTTTAATGTACAAATTGACCAGCTCTCATCTAAACTCAGATTGGCTGCTACTATTTTACCATACATTTACATTCAGGTTGATACATTCAGGTCCTTGGCATGAATTCTAAAGCTTTCAGATGGAGGTTTTGTTCCAGCTGGGTATCTAAACTGGAGTGGGTTTTGGTGTTTTTTTTGAGCATTTACATGAGGTCATCTCCAGGTTTCCAGGTTTCCAGGTCCATTTCCAGGTTTCTTTGCTTTAAACTGTCCCAAATCTGGTTTGACACAGTCTTTTGGGGAAGATTTCAGTCAAAGCATGTTTGCATGCCATATGGATGGAAAGATGCACATTTTTGACTAAGAAATGGTCCCCATTTCCCCCTTATGCTACTAGAGGGCTTTTCCAGGCTTTTTAAAAAAGCTAATTACTGTTATTACATTATAACAATTTACCACTCCAGTTTAGATGCCCAGCTGGAACAAAACCTCCATGTGAAAGCTTTAGAATTCATGCCAAGGACCTGAATGTATCAACCTGAATGTAAATGTATGGTAAAATAGTAGTAAATTTCACACCCTGAACACTCCCTGTTTGAATTGCTGCCTTCGGGTAGAAGATATAGGACAATTAAAACAAGGACAAACAGATTAAAAAACAGTTTTTATTCAAGAGCTATTATTGCTTTAAATGCTGAATGAAATTGGAATTTGGGTGACATTGGTGGTTTAAGTTGCAATGTGAACTTTAAGGGAGTTATGGGATGGTTGTGAATGGTTGTGTGAGTGTAGTTGAGTATGGCTGTAGATCA
>NW_015173153.1:572762-573879 GCF_001447785.1 Gekko japonicus | reverse complement strand
TTATTATTATTATTATTATTAACCTAATAATCTGAATTATTGGTTTTCCCTAAAAAGAGACCACTAAGGAAGTTCAGGGGCGTGACTCAGACACAGGCAATGACAAACCACCTCTGAACATCTCTTGCCTTGAATAGCCCAGGGAGCTGCCATTAATTACCTCTGGCTTGGCAGCACAAAACTATCTCTACAATAAGATTTGCTTTTTAAAAACAAAAGATGGAATTCAAAGGAATGGGTAGATGGTGGCAATGGATTGTTATAATGCTACAGCCACTATAGCAATCTAAATAAAGGGCCCCCCAAAGCCCTCTAGTGATGGGGAGCAGGAATGCAAGGCAAATTGCAGCTGCTGGAAGGAAGAGCTCATGAAAATTCTCATGAGGTTGTTTTCTCACTGGGGAAAATGACTACAATTTTGACAAGGAACTGGAGAATCCTTGTCACTTAGATGCAGCTTAAACATGCCTTTTTGCTATAACATGGGAGTTTCAAGTTCACCATCCATCCACTTGAATATAGAAGTTTAGGATGTAAATGCAATCAATAAATATTGTCTAAATATCATGGAAGCCAAAAGGTTGTATACTTAACAGGAGTTAGGTCACAGCATCTGAATCTGCAGATAAAAATGTCTGAATATCCTTAAGCAAGGGAAAGGTTTATTTCGGAAACCAGAACATAAGATCAGACATTTAAAAAAAAAAAAGCATGTTAACTAATTTGTACCGTCCTCACTGAGAAGTGAAATGCTTAAAAACAAGACACAAGTCTTACATACTCTGTTTGAGACATACAGCATGAAATTCATTAAGGGCATAGCCTAGACAGCAAACAGGCTGTATCACAGCATGCTAGATTCTCCTAAAACAGCTTGCAGCCAAGGCACAAACATAATTTTCTGTGGCCTGGTATAAAATTGTAACATGCTCTCTCTTCAAATGATCCCATCCTATACATACATCTCATACATCCTGACAGATAATCAATTCCCTGAAATGACATAGACTATAACAAGGTCCATGCTGGACCCACCTGAACTTTATGAAAGTGTATCCTCATGCTTCGGCCTATCTTGAGCCCACAGCCTTCTTTACAAGAGAAGTTCCAGGGTAGG
>NW_015173153.1:569856-572752 GCF_001447785.1 Gekko japonicus | reverse complement strand
AGATCATGTCCTAGTAAGAACATAAGAACATAAGAAAAGCCAATGTTGGATCAGGCCAATGGCCCATCTAGTCCAACTCTCTGTCACACAGTGGCCAAAAATACCAGGTGCCATCAGGAGGTCCATCAGTGGGGCCAGGACACTAGAAGCCCTCCCACTGTTGCCCCTGCCAAGCACCAAGAATACAGAGCATCACTTGCCCCAGACTGAGATTTCCTATCTATACCTTGTGGCTAATAGCCACCAATGGAACTCTGCTCCATATGCTTATCTAATTCCCTCTTGAAGCTGTCCATGCTTGTAGCTGTCACCACCTCCTGTGGCAGTAAATTCCATGCGTTAATCACTCTTTGGGTGAAGAAGTACTTTCTTTTATCTATTCTAACCCGACTGCTCAGCAATTTCATTGAGTGCCCATGAGTTCTTATATTGTGAGAAAGGGAGAAAAGTACTTCTTTCTCAACCTGCTCTATCCCATGCATAATCTTATAAACCTCAATCATGTCAGCCTTCAGCCATCGTTTCTCCAAGCTAAAGAGCCCCAAGCGCTTTGACCTTTCTTCATAGGGAAAGTGTTCCAACCCCTTGATCATTCTAGTTACCCTTTTCTGCACTTTTTCCAATGCTATAATACCCTTTCTGAGGTGTGGTGACTAGATCTGTACACAGTACTCCAAATGAGGTCGCACCATTGCTTTATACAGGGGCATTATGATACTGGCTGATTTGTCTTCAATTCCCTGATTTGTTTTCAATACATGGGGTTCTGAGGCAAAATGAAAAAATGAGGGGGGGGGAACACAGAACACAATGTTTCAATTACAGTTCAAACCATGGAAGGTTTAGAACTGAATAATGTGGGAACAGGACTGCTAAGCCCTAGTGGGGGTCAAGGAATCCTTCACTCCCAGGTCCCATTCCCAGCTGCTGGAAGTTTTACCACAGAGCTTCTGGCAATTCTTAGAGCTACCCTTTGACGTTTCTGGGTAGTGACAAAGCACCAGGTAAGAAGTTCCTGTAAGTAGATGAGGCCTTATTTTTCTTTTAAATTTTCCTGCTGGTTGCCAGGCACTGTCTGGCAATCTGTTTGTCTGTTTCCTAGCAGGGGCCATTTGCACTTGGTAGGCAGACTCTACTGGAAATGTCTGATGTTCCAACCAAAGTTGGTTATGTGTGGCTTCTATGCAAAACATGTGTGAATAAGTACATGACAGCCCAGCTTGATACTTCTTTATTTATTATTTAAGGTAAAGCAATATAGCAAGCAATGTTTATTTATTATTTAAGGTAAAGCAATATAGCAAGCAATGTGGAAATTTTATAGCTGTCACAGAGACAGCTTGAACACTTTTATATCCAATAACTATATTTATATACTTTTAGTTTATTATTGTGTAGCACACCACAGGGAGCAGTCAGATTAACTTAACACAAGCATCTTTAGGATAAGTATCTGGGAACTCTGGAACTTTCCTGTCTCATTTATTCTGTTCTTTTAAAAATGCAAAGCATTGGGAAAATTTCCCCCCAATTTCATTTTCTTTTAAAAGCATATGGAATGCTAACAAGCCTGGCTGACTTGACCATTTTAATAGTCTGTTAAATGCACAGAGAATTTGAAAACATAACAGCTTTGTGAGGTAGGTCATCTAAGTTTCCGTTTTCCAGACAGTGAGTTTAAGACTGAAAAGCAATGACTTGTCCAAGACTGTCCAAAGAGTTTGTGGGTGAGATGATGTTTGAAGGCAGGCCTCTGACATGCTAGTCTAGGGTGTTGTTTTTTTCCATACAGTGGCCTTTTAGCCACCTCTCCATAGTTTCTGTGCCTGTGCAATTTTCCATAATGTCACACACTGTGAGACTGCCCCGGGATGACGCTGCCTTCCACCATTTCACCTCCTACGGTTGGGACACTCTGCAAGCCTCAGAATGGGAAGCCACCCAGTCCTCCTGCTCGCCCCTGCTGGAAGGCTCCATTACACTCATGGGCCTTGTGCTGTCTTCCTCTCCGGCCTGGGGCAGTGTGGGGCTGCTGGAGGAGACAGCAAAGGAGCGAGGCCACGGTCACATAATGAAGGATGTGTAAAAACACCCTGATGCGATGCATCATGCCACATTAGCTCTATTATTTAGGACTGGATCCAGATTAAATTGGCAATTTCCCCCTATTTCCCCTTCCCACTGCAGACATCCTCCCTCACATCTTTCCTCAGGGTTCCTTGTCGCCCAAGAGCAGCATTTCATGGAGATCCATGGGCTACAGTGGGAGAGGAGAAGCAGAAGAGTTGTATTCCACTGATGGAAAATCAAGTCTGGATCCAACCCTTAGGTTGGGGGAAGGAAATCCCCATTCAGTAGGCAAGCCATTTATCCCTCTGATAAGTGAGCACTCAAGCTATTTCCTCGTTATTACTAATACAGGCTTATAAGTGCATGCACACCTACAGACATATAAAGGGCCTTATCTTAACAATGTTGTTAGGAACACTGGGACACTTTCTCTTTATTTTATAACTGCATTTTATTTCATGAGGTGCCCTTTAAGTAGACTATAAACTCAGGAAACACTCACAACCCATCAGGACACACATAAGGAGACCTGCAGCTATTTATGCCAAGCAGTTTCACCCTGCTCACTGTCAATGTACGTGGGATTTCGGCTAGAGCTTAGCACTAAAGAAGCTGGCTATGTGTACTGCAGTTCTTGACAAAGGCTTCTTTTAACAGGCCTATAAATTGATTGTGCGCTGCATTTCACTCACACATTATGAAGTAAGACTGGAGAAAATGTTCATCTTGGTAAAGAAAAACCCCAGAGACACATAGCAAGGCTTTCTAATCTTTTCATGCTGTTGTAAATGAAGCTTGAAGTGTTGGCCTTGAAGAGCAAACTCTT
>NW_015173153.1:567700-569846 GCF_001447785.1 Gekko japonicus | reverse complement strand
CTCTTTCCCATGATTTTCAAGGTATCTAACTATATTTAGATATAAATGTAGGGGAATTTTAGGGGTCCAGGCCTCTTCCAGGGATCTCCAACCCTATTAGGGGTCTTTTTTATGGGTGGGTGGAGTCTGGCTTGGGAACTCAGGCCTCCAGAAGGAGAGAAACACAGCAAGAACAGTTGCCTTAAACTAAAAATATTTATTAACTCTAAAACCATACACAAGTAAAACTCAATAGCATATATTCAATATCAATACCCAATAGCATATAGAAAAATCCCAATACCTGATATAGTGTACCCTTCAGAAAGAACAAGGAGTTCCTGGAGTGTTGACCAAGATCTCACTCAAGCCTAGGTGGGGTGTTGGCCAAACAGCCCTGAACAAAGCCCAAAGCCTTCTTTTTATTCTCTTTTCAGCCAATAGGAATCAAGGGAGGAGTCAATTAAAATATACCAAACTTGCCAAATACCAGCTCATCCTAAATTGATAAAACAAAACTTTGCTAGTAGGACCTTTAGCCCAGATATATATTATTAACTGCAATGTCAAAAAGACCTAGAAAGATATGTTTAGGCTTTGGAAGGCCATGGAATGTGAATTCAGGCAAAGGTACATCTACAGGGCAAGACTTTACTTTTTACACCTAGGCTGTCAGCAAAAGAAGAGACCAAGAAGAGATTGGGTTTATACTCCACCCTTCACTACCCAAAGGAGTCTCAGAGCAGTTTACAATCCCTTTCCCTCCCCTTCCCCACAACAGACATCCTGTGAGGTAGGTGGGTCTGAGAGAGCTCTCTCAAGAACTGCCCTTGAGAGAACAGCTCTGAAATAACTTATGACTGACCCAAGGTCACACCACCAACTGCATGGGGAGACATGGGGAATCAAACCCAGTCCTCCCAGATTAGAGTCCACACTCTTAACCACTACACCAAACTGGCTTATGGGATTTCTGAACCAAGAAACCAAAGTCTGTTATAGCAAAACCTACATAGCACAGAAAAACAGAAAAGCCCAGGCTCACTGAACCCCAAATTCTGCAACAATAAACAATAATGTTTATGTATGGGGGTGAACATATGATGAAGACTACAACATGAGTGCAATCTGGAGAAAAGACAGATAAAACTCTCACTGAAATTAACAGAACAAACATTGACCTGTACAGCTAAGATCCACAGATTTCAATTGGATTTCGACATGCCTAACATTTTCTGGATTCTGCCTACAAAGTGTAGAGCAGTTATGACATTCAAGGTTTGAAACATACTGACTTCAGACGCGTGGAGAGATCAGCTCATAGTTAATTAGAGAGTTAGATTAAACTAAAGAGAACTCGAGCTGGAGCGGAGCCCTGCTTAAATGCATACAAAACACCACACCCAACATACACACACTCCCCATGATAGGCAATTTACATAAGAACTACTGTTCTACAGGTTCCTTCCAGGATCCTGGTTATCTATTGTTTAGTAACCCCAAGCTAGGTCCTTCACTGAGTCCCGTTTAGGCTCAGTACATAACACCCCTCCCCCATAGTTCAGAGCCGCCTTAACAAACAAAGTCCCTTAGGTAAGCAGGTCTGCATCGCTCACGGTTCAAGTGCCACATCGCTGACTGCGGGGCTGTGGTTGCTGGAATGGAGTCCGCCAGTTCCGTCAAGGGGCTGGCAGACGGTGGTGACGTAGGTGCGACGTCGGGGCTATCTGATGTTGCTGGCTCCGGCGGTTTGTCTGCTTGTCTTGCTAGTTGTTTGTTGGCAGCAGGCTGCTCACTGGCTGCTGGGGTGTTCCTCTCAGTTCCTGGGGGCTGGGCAGCTCCTCATCCCTCTCATCTGGGGATACAGAGGGCAACCCTGGCTCGGCTGGGAGGAGACAGCGGTGGAGCTGGTCGATGTGCCTCCAGAGTACCTAGCTGTCCTCGGTTGACACCTCATAGGACAGGGGCCCAGTTACCCTGATAACTCTGGCAGTGATCCACACCGGGCCTCTGGAGAAGTTCTGACCATAGACGCGGTCACCCAGGAAGAATCTGTGGGGTGCTGCTTGGCTTTCAGGGGTCAGGCTGTGTTCTGGAGCATGGTCTGGGTACAGTCCGTTGAGGTGGGTGGTTAGGTGCCTTCCCATGAGGAGTTCTGTGGGGCTGA
>NW_015173153.1:549337-565821 GCF_001447785.1 Gekko japonicus | reverse complement strand
TGCTTGGGATGAGGTGGAGCTTATCAGAACCACTTCCAACCATTTAGTGTAGGAGTCCACTAGAATGAAGAAAATCTGTCCCTGGAAGGGTCCTGCAAAGTCAAGGTGAAGCCGGGACCATGGTTTGTGTGTGCACTCCCACTGATGCACCGGGGTCCTGGGGGGCTCTGGTCGGGTTTCTTGGCATGCCTGGCAGTGCCTTACACAGTCCTCTATTTTGCTGTCCATGCCAGGCCACCATACATAGCTGCGGGCCAGCGCCTTCATGCGCACAATCCCCGGGTGTGTTTCATGTAGCGCTGCGGGTACTTGGTGCAGTGGGGCGGGCACCACCACCCGGCTTCCCCACAGCAGGCAGCCCTTGTGAGCCAACAGCTCATCCCGGCAGGAGGAGAAAGCTGTGAATTCTGGGCCCACCCAGCTGGTGGGCCATCCCCTCCCCACCCAGTCCAAAACACGGGACACATCGGATACCTGAAGAGGATGGTCAGGCAGGTCCTCGAGGAGCAGGATCTGATGCGCAGGAGCCGGGTCAGGGTCGTAGGAGGGCAGCGGAAGTCGGCTGAGGGCATCGGCGTGACCCATCACCTTCCCTGGGCGATGGAGGAGCAAATACTGGTAGCCGGCCAGGAAGACAGACCAGCGGAGCACCCTGGGCGACAGCATCTGTGGCATTTGGCGTTCAGGGGCCAACAGACCCAGCAGTGGTTTGTGATCGGTCATGATCGAGAAGGGCCACCCATAGAGGTAGTCATGGAATTTCTTGACTACCGCCACTACCGCCAGTGCCTCCTTGTTGATCTGTGCGTAGTTGCACTCAGCTGAGGACAAGGTGCGGGAGTAATAGGCCATGGGAACCTCCCAGCCGTCTGGCAGCTGGTGTCCAAGGATGGCCTCAACCCCGTATGGTGAAGTGTCGCAGGCGAGGATGATGGGGAGCATCTCGTCGAAGTGCATGAGGACTGTGTTTGATGTGAGCAGATCTTTGATGGACCTGAACACACCGTCTTGCTTCTGGACCCAGACCCAGGGAGCCTTTTTGTCTAGAAGGGGATGCAGGGGCTCAGCGATTGCAGCTTTGTGGGGCAGGAAGGAATGGTAAAAGTTCAGCAGCCCCAAGAAAGCTTGGAGTTCTGACTTGGATGTGGGAGCTGGGGTGTTGACGATGGCGCGGACCTTGTCTGGAGTCGCATGGATGCCGTGCTCATCGATAGAGAATCCCAGGAACTCAACTCACGGGACCCCCAGGAGACACTTTTCCCACTTCACCTTGAGGCCGGCGGCTTGGAAACATTGTAAGATGGCGTCCAATCTCTTGGCCAAGGCCTCAGCTGTGGGTGCAGTGATTAAAACGTCATCAAAGAATGGCTGGACCCCAGGAATTCCTTTAAAGTCCATTAAATTCTAGAAAATTCCCGGGGCTACGCTGACCCCAAATTGCAGCCACCACACCTGGAATGCAGCCCTGTGAGTTATGACTGTTTGGGCTTCTGCGGTGGCATCGTCTACGGGAAGTTGCTGGTATCCCTGGGCCAAATGTAGCTTACTGAAAATCTTCGCTCCCGCCAATGAAGCCAATACATGGCTAACCACTGGGACCGGATAGGCGTAGTCCTGTAGGGCCTTGTTTATGATGCATTTGTAATCCACGCAGATGCAGATGTCACCATTGGGCTTAATGGGGGTCATGATAGGGGTCTCCGAGAGAGCATGCGGCACGGGCTCCAGAACCCCTTGGGCCACCAGGCAATCCAGCTCCCCATCTATCTTGGGCTTAAGGGCGAACAGGACGTGCCTGGCCTTCATACGGATGGGCTGCATTACCGGGTCAAGGTTTAGGGAGATGGACGGACCGGTGTAATGACCAAGAGTTCCATAGAAGACAGCAGGGAACTCGTCGCACACGGTATGAAAATCAGTAGACCACACATGATGCACCCCCGTCACTTCGAATCCCAAGGGTGTGAACCACGACAATCCCAGTAAGCTGGTGAGCTGCCCTTCCACCACCAAGTCCAAAAGTCCTTTAAAGTTCTTGTACTGCACATGGAATTTGTCCCACCCTTTAATGGTCACTGGGTTCTTTTGAAAGTCTCTGAGGGTGAAGCCAGTGGGTCTCAGGCGGGGACCCCTCTGCGGACAGAGCCTCCTGAGAGTCCCTTTGGAGATGATGAAGATGGAGGACCCAGTGTCCAACTCCATTTCGCAGGGTGTTCCCTCAATTAACACAGTCATTTTAATCTTATCGGGGTGTCCCGGGGCAAATTCAGTACCTGGTGTTGGTGGATTGTGGTTGTGTGAAGCTCCGCTGATTCCTGGTGGGCAGCAGAGAGTCTCCAGGTTCCTCTGGAGTGGCAGGCATGAGCAATGTGGCTGGTCTTGCCGCAGATCCTGCAAGTCGCATTGCAGAAACGGCAGGAGCGGCATTCGTGGTAGTCTCCACAGCTGGTGCATGGAGCCGGTGCGATGGTTTTCACGGGGTGTGTGGCAGTGGTCAATGGTAACGAGTCGTGGTGAGCTGGATGATGAACCTGGTGCATCTCTTCCTCATCTGAGATTTCAGAAACTGGGGAGGCAGAGGCCTGGTGTGCTGAGTGGGCCTGGTGGTCGCGCTGGGACTTCTAAAAAGCGGTGGCCTCTCATAGCGCCTTCTCCAGGGTGAGCTCCTTGTGGCCGATGAGTTTGTGGCGGAGTTTCTGTTCTCAGATGCCCATGACGAACTGGTTGAGTAGGGATTCTTTGAGATCCTAGAATGCGCAGTTGAGGGCCAGCTGGCAAAGGTCAGCCACAAAGTCAGTGGCTGCTTCGCTAGACTTTTGCTGGCATGTGAAGAAATCCAGGCAGCGCGCCATCTTAGTGGGCTGTGGCACAAAATGGCCGGTGAGCACCTTGATGAGGTCATTGTATGAGGCCTCTTCCAAGGTTTTTGGTGCAATGAGGCCCTGGACAAGTCGCAGCATGGCAATGCTGCAGGCACTGAGCAAGAGGGCCTTCTTCTTACTGGTGTCATCAAAGTCCTGGAACATGATGAAGTACTTCAGCTGCTCCACCCATGTTTCCCAAAATTCGGGGTGAGCGGGGTCGAATTCCAGCAGATGTCCTGGAGCGGCAACCATGGTCCATGGAGCGATGCGGGGAGCGAGGCAGTGGAGCTCGTTGTGCAGTGCAGTTCTGGCTGGATCAGTCTGATGGCTCATCAGGATCCCATTCTTGTCGCCAGTTAAATATACTGGGTTCAGATGCGTGGAGTGATCAGCTTATAATTTATTAGAGAGTTAGATTAAACTAAAGACAACTCTAGCAGGAGTGGAACCCTGCTTAAATGCATGCAAAACACCACACCCAACACACACGCTCACTGTGATAGGCTATTTACATAAGAACTGCTGTCCTATAGGTTCCTTCCAGGATCCTGGCTATCTATTCTTTAGTAGCCTCAAGCTAGGTCCTTCACCGAGTCCCGTTCAGGCTCAGTACATAACAAAGTTACTGTAAATTAAATGGATTTAGTTCAAAAGAAACACTAGAGGAGCTATGGTTAATTGGCAGAGTTTTCGCTTTGTTTGCAGTGGATCCCAGTTTCAATCTCCAACGTCTACAGTTAAAAAGGTTGGGTAGTGAGTAATGTGAAAGACCTCTACCTGAGATCCCACCACTCAAAATAGACTGTAGCCCTGTTCACAAGTAACACTGAATATACATGCAGTCCAATGTACAATGTGCACTCGATTGTTCTTTGTATGTGCACTGAGTAATTCTCATGTTACAGTCAACACATGTATAGCTGAATCTATGATTCAAACTCCACATTTATTCAGGAAGTGGTCTCTGGTTTCATTTGTAAAGTGACATGCATTGGCTCCTTCTTACAAACAGAAGTACACACGTACAGGCAGGATGTATGTGCATTCAATGTAACATGAATAGGGCTAGTACTGATTATGACAGATGAAGGGTAGGCTGTTTTGAAGGCTTTTATGATAGATGGCTAGCCATCTGTTTCTGAACACAATTCAAAGTGCTAGTGTTTCCCTTTAAAGCCCTAAATGGCTTGGGATCAGGGTGCCCTGCAGGATTGTCTCCTCCCATACTATCCATGTCACCAATTAAGATCTGCTCTCCATGCCCCCAGCTTCAGAGGTGAGGTGGCATGTGACTAAAGACAGGGCATTTTCTGTGGTGGCACCTTGCCTTTGGGATGTTCTCCCCCTTGAGGCTCACCTGTTTCCAAGTTTACTTTCTTTTAGGCACCAGGCTAAAGCACATCTTTTTACCTATGTTTTAATTAGGCTTTTATTTTATCAGCTTTTTAATGGCCTGGTCTATTTTACAGACAGTTTTTATGCTGCTTAATGGCTTGTGTTTTTAAATGGCTTGTGTTCTATACTATGGTTTTTAATTGTAAGCTGCTTCAAGCAGGACTCTGAAGAGGCAACATAGAAATAGTCTAAATAAATAAATAAATAGTTATGTCCTAGCCATCAGTGATGGTGACTTGGAGATGCCCACAATACTTGGGATACTATGAATTTTTGAAAGAAATATGATCCACATCCACAGTTGCCATGATCAAACTGTACATATAAAAGTCAAGCCCCTCAATAGATCATCTCAGTGTTTCAGTTCAAATTGAACACCATGCCTGGGCAAACTTTGTGCATGCTTATGCCATGAGTCATGAGCATGTGAACACAGCCAATTAGCTGTTGATCATGCAGTTCTTCATTCTGATGCAAGATGAGAGTCATGTGGTTGCCTGGGGAATGACAGGTTCTCTCCTGAAAAATTGCTACTGTCTTCATAAGGCAGTCTGAGAAGGTACATGCACATGTTTTTCCTTTTTGAACAGTTCTCCTGTCTTTCCTGTGAACAAACTTTCGGCCACAAAAAGATTGGCAAGAAAACAGAGGAAAACCAAGCCACTCAACCCTCTTGTTTAGTCAACTGAGTTTTAACAAAAAGAATCTGGAGGATGTGTGCGTGTGTGTGTGCGTGTGCGTGTGCACTAAGGGTGTGGTCCAGGTGGGTGGGTGGCAGAGATGAAGCTGTGGGAGAGCAGGCACACATAATCGTGCATGCACAATCATCCTTTTTGCATAACACGAGATATGTAAACGGTTCAAATGCAGGCAAACAGTTTCAGTATTTATTGGCTTCATTTATACCCAGTGGGGACCTAAATGGTTCATATTGTCCTCAAAATCTTCACAACAACCTTGTCAGATAGGTTAGGCTGAAAGAATATGATTGGCCCAAGGTTACCCAGAAAGCCTCCATGACAGAGTCTGACACTGTAACCACTGTACCACACTGGCTCATATAACTCAGCCAGGCAACCAATGCAATTTTAGTAGCAGCAGTGGTAATAAGTTTTTATTTATCTATAAAGCACCGTGAAGCTCTACTTGCTGTCAAGTCCTAAGGATACCAGTTTTTGTCATCTTCCTTGCATTTGTGGATTGCCATACAGTTTGAGGAGTTGCTGGTAAACTTATTCAGCAATGCAAGGCAACTTGTTGGAATAACGGGAAAGAAAAATATTATGTGTGCTTAAGTTTTTTGACTTGAAAAATAAAGTGAAATGTTACCTTTTTTTTAGTCATTTAACAAATCTAATTTCATTGACTGTAATTCAAAGAGCTACTTTTAAGGATACTGAAGCCATCGGCATGTCAAGTGAGATTTTTTTACTTTGAACATCAATATTACAAAACGCTTTTAAAATTGTTCTCTGTTCAAGAGCAGCTTGCTAAGTGACATGGTAATTGCCCCAGGCATCCTCAATGAAGACACAAGACAGCAGGATTGAGTTTAATTAGTTAATTTAAATAATTAATTATGCAGATCTATGTCATATCATTAAGCATGCTAACATATTTAAATAGGCAGGCTGTGCTAGGCAGCCTGGCAATGGTTGCCTCTGTTGGGCAGATCCATCTTGGCTCCAGACTCAGCCCATGTCTTCTGCTGGCCTTGATTATCATCACTTGCACACAATGTGCCGAGAGGTGCTCAGCTCCAGACCCTTCCCCTGGTGTGCCACATGGCCACTATCAGGTTCAGAAAGATGTTGCTCAGCACCGAGGGCACTCCATACCTTGCTGCATGGCCAATGATGTGCTGTTTCAGAACTGCCCTCCATCACTGCTGATGCCTCAGGGTGCCTGCCAAACATTCCTACCTATCGTGATCAGCCTGCCCTGTCTCTGCCAAACTAGTTATGGTCTACGAGAGCCAGTGTGGTGCAGTGGTTAAGAGTGGTGGACTCTCATCTGGAGAACCAGGTTTGATTCCCCACTCCTCCTCCATCTGACCCCTGCTGGGTGATCTGGGGCCAGTCACAGTTCTCTCAGAACTCTCTCAGCCCCACCCACCTCACAAGGTGACTGTTGTGCAGATAGGAAGGCAAGGCAATTGTATGCCACTTTGAGACTCCTTAGGGTAGAGAAATGTGGGGTATAAAACCAACTCTTCTTCTTCATAGGACCAGGCCTATTAACCACCTCCACCCCAACATCACATAGCAGGCGAAAAAGGCCTCCTCAATAGCCAGTCAAAAGAACCCCCAGGAATTTCTGCTTGGCCTCAAAGGTGACCAGCTAATCCTGTGCTTTGAAAGGGAGGGTAGGTGGGTCATCAGCAAAGCCTGCACAGAGGCGGCGTGGCCACAATACACATGGCAAAATCACATCTCCTTATTGACTGCCTCAAATGTGGCTACCCAAGTAAGCCTTGTGCCTTCCTTGTCTCCAAGGTGTGCCAAGGGAAACCAATCTCTGTCATTAATTCTGTGAATTCCACGTTAGTTCATAAAATAGTCATGAATGTAGGCACGCGGTGCCTATTTTCATCACAAGGTTCAGAGACTACTCAACTGGCTGATACTAACAAGGTGTCATTTAAAGCCCGTGCTGTACACTTTATTTTCCCATAGGTTGCTCATTAACCTGTGAATCTAGCTCTAAGGGTTTAGCATTGTTATGTTACATGTGTAATATGCAAAGTTTATACTCAACCCCGAACCATATTGTCACACCTGAATGCTTCTTGATGAAAAGGCACCATCACACATCAATTACAAAGCATATGTCAATATAAAGCATTTCCCAGCATCATGCCTCTGATTGTAATACCACAATTCCTTTTAGAAAAAGCCTACTTGGAGTCTGCATCATTAGTTTTAAACATTGGAACAGTCTGATAACAGAAGATAATGGTCATTTTGAACATACAGCATGAGTAGCTGTTTTGCCATAACTTTCTGGAACACACTCAGATCAACAAGCTGCATATTATTCATTCATACATTCACGATTACCGGTACACATAGACTACATTTTCTTAGCAAATACCCTTTCTGGCTTCTGTGAAGATTCTGTTTGCCTTTTAAAACAGCTAAACCTCAGGATTTATTCATGCAGCAATTAGTATGCTGATCATGCACAGGATGCTCAAGTCTTTATTGGCTCTTTGCGTGGCTGAAAGTTTGTGTTTTATTAAACCCGAGACTCCTGCATTTTGCTGTTTAGTGTGTGTTACAAAACTAGGATCAGCCCTGAATGTAACATAATCCACATGCTGGCCTGCTTGCTTCACTGAGTTACAGAAATATCTCAGGTAGCAAGTATTTTCTTACAATTCCTGTTATAAAAAGAGCACACAATGTTTGCATTATGTGTTCATTTTCTGTTGGGACTGAGAAACAGACTAGGATTATACACTGGGCTGCCCTTTCACCAGAACACAATACATTGTCTTAAACACTAGGCAATTTATGACCCACTGTATTTTATCATGCAAGAGTTGCAGTACAGTTCCATAAGATGCTAGCAGTTAGATTCTTTGAATAGACATGGCGAGACAAACTAATAAAACGGATGTTTCCCTTAAATCTGCATGGAATTACTCTTGTTGGATTATTTGTCACAAGAGGCAGAGAAAGAGAGACCGTGACGTTGGCACAATCCAGTCAATGCTTGGTATGTACAGAGGTCAGGGTACAGAGGCACTATGCATAACTATGCTGACTGGAAACAAGTAAAAACCAGTGCATGACTCTATCCCAATCAAGCTCATAGGTTCAGCACATTCCCACCCATGCACCACCAGGCCATGGCAGAAGTATCCCCATACCAAGGCCCAGTCTCTCCGGATCAGGCTCCTGGGTGGGTGCAGGACATCGGCACAACTGCTGTACTAGAGTCCAAATTATCATATTGTAATCCTTGCCATGATGTAAGACTGCTAAACCCCAGTGGCAGCATCAGCTACGGTCATTTAGTAGGGCAGCATGGTGATGGAGAAGGTCTAGATTGCAAAATCTTTGTTCGGTAGAGTAATAACAATGATAATGGGATGAAATTTGGGGGCTGCCCTATCCACTTTCACCCACAGGCTTTAATGAAGTTAATGAAGCCTCCATGAAGCAGCCAGGACTGTTCAATGTCAGAAGCAAACACAGATAAACAAAAAGAATAGAAAAGAGGGGTCTATTGACGGGAATCAACTGCAAAAAAGGTATTCATGCACACATTTTGCATTAACAACAACAGGATAATGGATTCATGTAATGATTTCTTGCAGATCAGTCAGCAAGATAAGGGCAGAAAGTACATTGCATGATGATAAGTACCTGTTTAGTGAGGCACTTCCATGCTAAATAATTGGGAAATGTTGATGGGATGAATTTTGGGTGACATAAACTGGGTAAAAAGCACCAGATATGGATATTCCCTAAAACAGTCCAGTAAATGCTGTATCCTTAGGAGGGATGCTATTCTGCATATAGCAGATTGGAAGCTGCAAACATATCTTGAAACCTCTCATAATGACACTTTCAATGCTGGCCAGATGCTATAATAAAGTCAGAGTGTGTCTAGCTGATAGGGCTTCATTGTTATGAATTATATGTCCTTCAGCATGACCAGAGCATTACACAGAAACCCTTAAGAGAGACACCATTAACATGTGTTGTCTTCTCTTTCTGAGACATACATTTTAAGAACAATTTGCTTTGCCTAATGTGATCTCTGGGCAAACATTCTTACTATGCAGTTTACCAGCAGCAAGTTTGATTGTCTTCTGATTGCACTGAGGCCTTCTGGGTTAGCCTGTTAAAGAGACAGTACACAACAGTTTCCTCATTGGGGAGAATTTTGGCTACAGTTTGCTTCATCCAGTATTGTTGCAACAGTTTCCTCATTGGGGAGAATTTTGGCTCCAGTTTGCAAAAAGAGGTGATCACTGTTGCTTCATCCAGTATTGTTGCCGGTTTTTTGGCAGGAGGCAAAACTGCTCATTCAGTATTCAACAGAATATTATAAATAGTATGAGTGCCAGGTGCTTCAGAATTGGTGGTATGGTTGCCAACCTCTAGGTGGTGCCTGGAGATCTCCTGCTGTTGCTACTGATCTTCAGGTGAAAGAGATTAGTTCACCTGGAGAAAATGGCTGCTTTGGAAGTTGGAGTCTATGACGTTATGCCCCAAACCTTGCCCTCCTCAGGCTCTACCCCCAGAATCTCCAGGTATTTTCTGACCTGGAGCTGGCAACCCTATTGAGGAGTGGAGTGAGCAGAGCTGGAGCCCCTAGTTACCTAATATTATACAGTTGTCATGGACTGCTGTAGGAATGAGAATAGGATGAAATTGTAGAGGACAATTCAAAGGTTCAAGTGATTTTCTATTGATTATTGTTGATTTCCAGGAACCTTTGGGAGAGATTCTTTGGGGCTCTCCTGGAGAATTAACAGACAGTTTAAATCACTAAACAGCATTATAAAAGCAGATGTTTTAAATCACTTTAATTGACAAAAGAAGAGTTTTTCTGTAATGTATTCAATAGCTGCCATTGAATGCATGATGTATGTGAAACATCTAATTGACTTGCCATGTTGAGCTTCGTCCTGGACTAAGATCCAAATCCATCCAATCGCATTGCTAGCCCAGGAAGCACCTAGCCAATTGAATTATTTTAAGCTTTGCTATAGAAAGTTATTAAGCTTAGGACACAAAGATGCTTGCTTAAAGAGAAACTATTATACACTTAAAATTAACCTGGCAAAGATCCATAACTACTAACAAGCAAAACTTAGAAAATGATCAAGAACTGACCAGGTGTGTAGAAAGTCCAGCCAAAACAAAAGATATTAATCATGGGCAATGGTCAGTTAAAGAAGCTAATTAAAAAGGTCAATTAAAAATGCAGAACTTGCATTAAAAAAGGGTGACTCCTGCTGGTTAAAGTAAAATAACATATCTGGATGAAATAAGGAAATTTAAAAAGTTTAAATATTCTGTAAAAATTCCCTGATGAACCAAAAATGAAGAATAATGTATAATTCAGAGTATCTACAAAAGCTTTATTTCATAGATCACTTTGCAATATTAAAAGGTGCTTATAGCAAGTTAAATATATTAAGAGTGCTATTTTTCATGAGCCAATGTATCATATATATATATTCAATAGAAATAGCCTATATTAAGAGTGCGGTTATATTTTATATGCATGTATCCACGTAAAAGAATCATTTTTGTAATGAAAACATCTAAGCTTTGTACTAAAAATGAACTCAGTCCGAGAGTTCATTTAAAGGTAAAAGGAGTCTAAGTAGGCAGCCAAAAAAATAACTACATGTATAAATCAATATAACGAGACAAGCACCTGTATTGTAGAGTTGGGACGCAGCCAAGTAACATCATGTTTGTCAAATATGTGATTGATGATTGACCAGACAAAGAAATCTGAACTGAGCATGTCTAAATGATGTCAATGATGATGTAAAGTGAGGAGGAGCAAGAAGAGTATATAAGTCTGCTCCCTGTATTTGCTCACTGAACATCTACGAGCAGTGAGATGTTCCTTTATTCAAATAAATTCTTTTGTTACTCTTTACTGCTTGGATGATTGTTTTACTGTGTGGTTTATCAGCTAGCCACACAAGTCAAAAAACCTTAGCACCCTCAGGGCGTTGGCATCAAAACTTTTTCTGGCAAGGCAGTTTTTAGGAATGTTATGGGTAGAGTTGCCAGCCTCCAGGTGGTGACTGGAGACCTCCCGCTATTACAATTGATTTCCAGGTGGCAGAGATCAGTTCACCTGGAGAAAATGGCTGCTTTGGAGGGTGGACTCCACAGCATTATACCCCATTGAAGTCCCTCCCCTTCCCAAACCCCACCCTTCTCAGGCTTCACCCTTTAAACCTCCAGGTATTTCCCAGGTATTTATGGGGATCTAACTCTTGGACCAGAGTCCCCAACCTTTCCGAGCCTGCAGGCACCTTTGGAATTCCTAAGGATATCAGCCTACAGGTGGGACTGGTGGTCCCCAGGAATTACAGTTCAGACTATAGAGAGCAGCTCTCCCAGAGAAAATAGATGATTTAGAAGGTGGATTCTATGGAATTGTACTCCATTGAGGTCCCTGTCCTGCCCAGGCTTCATCCCCAAATGGAACTTCCCAACCTGGATCTGGCTGGTGGCCAGGGGGGACCTTGCAACCCTAATTTCTGACACAGGGTGGTGGGCAGAACCACAACATGGCTACCACAGGAGGTAGAGCCAACCAAAAATGGCTGCCAGATAGGGTTGCCAGGTCCTCCTGGCCACTGCTGCGGGAAGGGGGATGGGTTGCCAGGTCCAGGCTGGAAAACTCCCAGAGATTTGGGGATGGAGCCTGGGGCAGACAGGGATCTCAATGGAGTACAGTGCCATAGAGTGCACCTTCCTAAGCATCCATTTTCTCCAGGGGAACTGATCTCTGTAGTCTGGAGCTGAGTGACAATTCTAGGGGATCCCCAGGTCCCACCTGGAGGCTGGCATCTCAACGGCCAGAAAAGGCAGAACCAACCACAAAATGTCAGGGAGTGGGGTTATGCATGACTCTTATAATAGCTCTCCAACATTTCGGGCAGAAGCTCTGTTTAACAGGATGCCTTTTAAAAGTAACATGTTGTTTTAAAATATTTTCTGTATACCTTCAGTCATGCAGTGAAGATGTTTGTGCTGTGGTGGACAGCTGTTGCCAACCTAAAGTTTTTGAATCTGGAAAAGAATCATATCAGGTATTCTTCCATTCGATGAGAAACGATGCTGGGCATAAGTCCCACCTGGCCCTGCCTACTTTCTAAACACACTTGGTGGGTGCCAGGGAAGGGGTCAGAGAGGACACCAAACTGGGACTCCCTGTCCTGGAATATTTATCTAGCTCAGGAGTTTTATCACACACACTTGCAGTCACAGCTCTGACCACATAGATCACAAAAACTTTGTAACTAATATCAGCCTGTTCTGTAACGGAATGCTATCTGTTTTGGGGTTAGGAGTGCTTATTCACATTTTAAAGGGCAGCATTGAGCTTCTTCCATTGAAAAAAATGTAGGAGGACAAAATTGGTAGGTGCTGCAGTGCACACCATCTGTTCAAACATTGTCAGTTGGGGAAAACCTGCATTTGAAATAATAATTACAAGACCCTGGCATTATTAAGCAGTAAGCTATGCTTGCTGAAGCAAGCAGAGCCATTGTTAGAGAATTTATTTAAACAAATAAAGGGTTTTGCTGCTGTGTGCGTGAATAGCTTGAGTCATATGCATGACGTTATCCCACTAATGTACCTTTTTTTGTAATGCTCTTATACAGTCCAAATCAGCAATGAATTTATGCATTTTGCTTTGTGAGGCTTTTGTCTAAGAAAAACAATTCTCCACCCTTCTCGGGAAGCTTAGACATTTTAAACTGCTGTCCTCATTTGTCTCTCAACAACCTTTCATTGCATATTTGTCCTAATCTTTGGATGGGAGACTCTTTTGGATTTCAAAGAGATGGCTGTTGAGTCAAGAAAAAAGAGGCCTGGAATTCACTTTGCTGCCTGCATTAAATACATTTGTAAAATCCCTCCACTTTTTTCTGTTTTCACCTATGATGCAGATGCTGTCTGTATTTTGTTTTCCCTTGTGGTTGGATGCAGTTTTCTCCGGATCATTAAGAACTGAACAACATATGGTGCACCACACTGCAAGAATTAGGGAATGTATGCACAGAGTGTTCCTCAGCACCTGGTTAAATGCCATAACAGTGAAGATCAGGAAGCAATAGCCCTGTTCAGTTGACCAAATCCAATGATTATGACCATATGAGGGGCAGGTCAGTATTGTATTCAGAGATCTTAGACCCTGGAAAGCCATTCCCCATAAAAATACACTAGTGAACTGATAATACTGAATTAGATGGACTGTTGGTCAGATGTAATACAAGGCAGCGTTACACGTGGGGCAATGAAAATAACCATGACCCCCTTCCATGCATTCATATTTATCCCTATATCTGGGATAACCAGGAACCTGGACTGTAGAGATGGAAAAGCCAGTCAGGCAATTCCCATTACATGGCCGCCAAATTCAGTAACCCATATCTTCAGTTTTGGTGACCAAAGAGAAATGTCAAACAAAAAATGCAATGTTGTTTTAATTTGTTTAAAATATTTTAAATGTTTTGTTATTCACACACACACACAGAGACAGAGTATTGTAGGGGGAAATTCTCTTTGTTCTTTAAAGAACAGAATGATTCTATGGGTTGCATAAAAATTAGTGAATGCTGTCCCCTATCTTTAAAGAACAGAATGATTCTATGGGTTACATAAAAATTAGTGAATGCTGTCCCCTAATATAACAAATCATCATTTTTAAAATCTAACTTTTACTGACATTTTCAAAAGACTTTTTAGCAAGTAAACCAAACAACACTTGTCACAATTATTTATCCCACCCTCAGCCATGCTGGGAAGATCATCCCTTGTTATTTCTTCAAATGTTTTATTCAGGACAGATTAAATATATGTGATGAGTCTCCAGAACCTATCTATCCTGTCATGTTTCATTTGACCCCCACCAATGCCTTTTACCTTGTCCACCATATAACCTAAACAGCAATGAAAGGAGGACCATGGAACAAGCAGGGAGGGGTTGTGATTCAGTGGTAAAGCATTTGCTCGGCATGCAAGAGGTCCCAGATTCAATCTCTGGTGTCTCCAGTTAAAAGGATCAGGTGATTTCCCATGCTGCTTGAGCGCAATATAGAATACGTAATTAAACTGAGGAAATTATATTGTAATTGAGGAATTATATACATATTCACAAAGAAGTCTTGTTAGACAACCAGTGTGGTGTAGCTGAGACAGCTAATAGACCATGTGAGAAGACATTCCCTTACAACAGACCCATGGAAATTAAAATTTATTCAGCGGAAGATGGCCCAGGATGGCCCAATGTTGTCAGATCTCAGAAGCTAGACAGAGTCCTGGTTGGTACTTGGATGTCCCAGGAAGTCCAGGGTTGCTACACAGAGGCAGGCAATGGCAAATCACCTGTATTAGCCTCTTGCCTTGAAAACCCTACACGGTCACCATAAGTCAGTTGCAACGTGACAGCACTTTCCACCACCAACTGAGTTAAAGCAGTGCACCAGCCATTAGAAATCACAGTAAAATGTCATAAATGAAAGTTCCCCCAGACCTTCACTTTTGATGGGACCTAGCCTCCCAACTTTAAGGGGAAATCATAAGTTTGTTTATTCCAAATTTAATGTGAAGACTATTGCTGTGGTCACACACACTAAATAATCCACTTTCAATGCACTTTCCAACTGAATTTTGCACAGAAAAATCCAGTTGGAAAGTGCACTGAAAGTAAATTGAAAGTGGATTATTTAGTATGAGTGACCGCAGCCTCTGTATTTCCCAGCCTAGAATCATTCAGATGTTTAGTTAAAATCTTTATTTAAAAATAATCTAATAATTCCATATATGTTTAGATGAGGAGTTATTATTAGTCTATAAAATACTAGCATAAAGACAATTGATATTAGACAAGCATACATTACATTCCTATTCTACCTAAACTGAATTAGGAATGAATTGAAATCTCTAAGATTCTTTCCCAGAGGTTTTTTTTTTGTACAGAAAATAGAAAGCAAAACAGCTTCATTGAACACCAGATGTAAGAGATTCACATCACAGGATATTACCAGCTTACATAGGGTGTGCTAACATGAAAAGACTACACTTGGCTTGATTTCTCACCACTGAAAGCATGACTTTTCTCTAAGCATGCATATGATACATAGACTTCAATACAAATTGCTATTCCCATTTTTTAAATTTTGGCAGAAGAACAACACCTTCGGTGGGGCGCCGTTGATGCCAGCGCCGAGGGTCAGGAGTTTGGGAGTGCTCCTGGATGGTTCCCTGACAATGGAGGCCCAGGTAGCAGCCACTGCCAAGGCAGCCTTCTACCATCTTTGGCTGATTAGGCAGTTGGTCTCCTTCCTCGAATGCAATGATCTAGCTTCAGTGATCCATGCTATGGTCACCTCGAGGTTAGACTACTGCAATGCTCTCTACATGGGGCTGCCCTTGGGGCAACTCTGGAAGCTGCAGCTGGTGCAAAATGCGGCAGCCAGGCTGCTGATGGGCCTCCCCAGGTGGGAGCACATCC
This sequence comes from Gekko japonicus, assembly GCF_001447785.1. Taxonomy (NCBI): domain Eukaryota; kingdom Metazoa; phylum Chordata; class Lepidosauria; order Squamata; family Gekkonidae; genus Gekko; species Gekko japonicus. The sequence continues at coordinate 550,330 of NW_015173153.1, read as the reverse complement.
AGCCTGTGCTGAAGTAATTGCACTGGCTTTTAATAGCATTCCGGATATGCTTCAAGGTGCTGGTTTTGACCTTTAAAGCCCTAAATGGTCTGGGGCCTGCCTACCTAAGGGACCGCCTTTCCCCACATGTTCCCCCAAGAGCACTGCAATCGGGAACGCAAAACCATCTGCCCCCCCCGGGCCTTGGGATGCCAGGTTAGCGGTAACTAGGACCAGGGTGTTCTCCCTGGTAGCACCAATGCTGTGGAACGAGCAGGGCCGGCTCTCTCACTAGGCCAGCGTCTGTCCTAGGGCGCAGGTCCATCCAGGGCGCCAACCGCCCTGCCGCTGCCCCCCCAAAAGCCCCCACCATCCCTGCCGAAAGCCACTGCTTGCTAGTCTAGCTGAGCTTGCTGCCGCGGCGCGCATACTGCTCAATGGTGCGCCCGCCCCAACTCACACACAGCGTGCCCATTGGTCCGCTGGCTGCTGCGCCTGCACCCATCGCCAATTCGCCCTCACTGCCCTCTGAGCCAGGCCAGCCAGCGTGATTCCCACAGTCGCACTCGCCGACGACGCCAGCAGCAGCCCCAGCCAGCCACTAGCCAGCCCAGCTTGGCCATCGCCGTGGAGGAGGGGGGGCGGATTAATGGCTCCCTTGAAGGCGCTGTGGCGTCTGGCGAGCAAAAATCCTACTTTGTGAGCTGCTGGCTGGCATTAAGGGAGGGTCTAATAATTGTTTCGTTTCCAAAGGTGTCCTAAAAGTCTCAGTTGGGGCAGCTGAATGTGGTTTTGCACCATTAAAATTAGGCGATAACCGGTCTGGCAGGGGGGTTTGAAGGCCGACAGACTTCTCAGGGGCGAGATTTCCTCTCCCCCCCCTTTCCCCTTCCCAACAGGTGAGAAAAGAGTCGGTAGTCTGTGCGCTGGCTGGCTGGCTGGCTGGAAGGCCTGGGAGGAGGGAGAGCCGAACCAAAGGCCCCCCTGGCCGGCTCCTGCCATCTTTCTCCCCGG
>NW_015173153.1:504758-548386 GCF_001447785.1 Gekko japonicus | reverse complement strand
GGAGGGCGGGGTAGAAATTTAATAAATAAATAAATAAATAATCCCACTAACTAAGTAACGATATTATCTCTATGTACTGGGAACAATGAGAAATGTCCTGTAGTGAGCCAAGCAAGCAAAAAGCAGATACTATCTTAATGAAATCAAACATACGAAAAGCAAATACATTGTACACACACACACACACACACACACACACATTAAACTCTGCAACAGAGTCATTAGAGTAACTGGTAGGACAGGGAGGACCTGGGTTCCAATCCTCACTCAGCCATAAAGTCCATGTAGGGCTATAGTCACTCTCTTTTAGCTTAGCCTATCTCACAAGGTTGTTGTGAGGATAAAATGGAGTAAGGGAAAGTCATAAATGCTCACCAGAGCTTTTTGGAGAAAGGACTGGATAAAAATATACTAAATATTAAAGGATATATAAAAAGCAACGAGAAAGGCAAGATAACAAAGATTGTAGAAGTATTTCTGTTACATATGTGTAAAGTAAAGGTAAAGGTTCCCTTGCTCGAAAGCCAGTCGAATCCGACTCTAGGGTTGCGGTGCTCATCTCCGTTTCAAAGCCGAAGAGCCAGCGCTGTCCGAAGACGTTTCCGTGGTCATGTGGCCGGCATGACTAAACACCAAGGCACACGGAACGCTGTTACCTTCCCACCGAAGTGGTCCCTATTTATCTACTTGCAATTTCTTGCTTTCGAACTGCTAGGTTGGCAGGAGCTGGAACTAGAGACAGGAGCTCACCCTGTCTTGCGGCACCCGGGTCTTGAACTGCTGAACTACTGACCTTCCACAGCCTGCAGTTCAGCGTCTTAAACACTTGAGTAGCTTACCCCTTATGTGATATCGACTTTCAAGCTAGGGACACAGAAGTATGTGTAAATATTGTGAAGAATTAATGGACCCCATTTCTGGCTATTTCTGATAAAGGAGTTAGTATTGTTGGTACATGGGTATTAGTTTGGTATAGAACAAGGAGATGTAACCATCATCAGGGTTTTACTAAAGCAGAGCTCTATTTTCACATGGAGGTTTTTGTCATTTCACCATGTTTTCTCAAATCAGATCAAAAGTGGTTTGAGAAAGCATGGAGAAATAAGAAAGAGAAAAACAAGGAGGTAAGGAAACACGGAGAAAAACCTAATCAGGTCAGTATCCAAACAGCAGGAAAACCACCATGTGAAAAGACCCCCTGTCTTTATCCTTGTATGGAATCGTTATTCTCTGCAACACCAAAATTGCTGTGCTATGCATGCCAAGCCTATCAGTTATAACAGGGCTTGTGTGTAATCAACAGCTTACATAATTACAGCCAAAGGAAGTTCAAATATTGAATGTGTCACACCAGACTATCTAGACTGAGCTATTTTTGATTCCCTATTTTTTTAAAAGAAAGAGATAATAAAAAGAAAATACAGAAAGGGGGAAATGATTACATATTGTAATTATATATATCAAAAGATGATTATATATAACAATATATATGAATAGAAAATCTTTCTCCCCAGCACCCCCTTCATTACACTGAAAGGTTTTTGGAACACTGTTAATAAAATACAATAAACCTTACGTCTGTTGGGATACATTTATAATCAACATTTTACATTTCGAATTTCGTAACTAATCTGTTTTTCAACTGAATTATTAATTTCACCATTACTGCTTGCTCAGTACTGAATATTTTTGCCATTTCTGCATACTCGCTATTACTTTTGGCAAATAGGTAATATAGCAAAAATACAGGACTATTATATATCTTATAACAGAAAACAGAAATGTTTATCTCAAAAATCTACGTCCTTACACACATTTATATTCAACATGTTACATTTAGAACTGATTCTTGTTCTGCTTCTTCATTGCAATGCAATTCTATACAGTATTTTAGACTATTTCTCCTTTTAAATTTGACTCATATTTGCATAATACACATTCCATCTCTCCTCAGATTTTGTAACTGATCTGTTTCTCAAATAAGTTGTTAATTTCGCCATCACTGCATATTTGGCAAGTTTATTTTCCCATTCTTCTAAGCGAGGACAAGCATCTGCTTTCCATTTTGCTGCGTAGATAATTCTAGCCACTGTCACCATGTATTTGAGTAACTCTTCCAAAAATTTTGGGATTCCCTATTCTTTATGTTCACATTCTGTAGCTCAAAATCATTTGAAAGTTTCCAAAAGGAGGAATAGGGGTCGAAAATATACAAATTAACAAGCAGAGCAAATTGAACATTTTAAATGAAACTCTTGTGGAAACTGATTTATTTTTTTTACTTTTTAAATGCAATGTAGTGAAGTTCTTTTTAGTCTGTTCTCCTGTGTGGAAGCAAAAGAAAGGGGGGGGAATGGAAAGGCGTAAGGCTCTACAAAGATAAATACAAAACCCCCAGCCATGTCTATTGCAGTAGCAACACAGGAGGATTAGATGCTGCATTCTCAGACATTTGGCAGTGCAGTGGCTCTAATAATAAAATCTTTTAAATTTAAACCCAGAACCTTTTATTCTAAAAGCTAATTTCTTTTGTTTGCCATGCCTAGGAAGTGTTGCAGCCAGAATTTTCACAGGATTCCCTGAAAGTTTCACTTTGGTTTTAAGAAGATTTCACCTACAAGTGGCTCTTCTTTTCTACTAGATCCAAACAAGACTCTTCATTTTCTATGAAGATTAATTTAGATTTTCTATTGCAGAGCCATACATCCCAGTCACATGATCCTTGTCCTTTTGAAAACTAGGTAAAGTCTGTAAAGAGGCAGCTGCGTTCCAACCTCTTTGAACAGTGTCTCTTATATACGAGGAGAATGGATAATCTGTCCTGCAAACACTAGTGGAGACTTGTAATCAGCCGAGAAGGAGGCTGTGCTGGGAATGAATATATCCATTTACCTCAGGCTGTGTCCTCCAGAGATGGCTTTGCTCAAGACCGGTTGTCTTTTAAGCTTCGCTATATCCAAAATTAAATCACTTTCTTGTTACAAGTTGCTTTGTTGATTTTTGTTAGCCAGGCTTTCTATTTCAGCAAAAATGTGCGAAGGCATAAGACTGGATTTGTACTTTGCAGTATATGGCAGGTTGTAATATATGTGGTAGCCTCTTTCCATGCGTGGTCACACACATTTGAAATGGTCATTTCCTGCCACTTTCACAGAGGGCTGGGTGGTTTCCCCCCATCTTATTGGTAAGAGTGCTACACAAATAACCAGTTGAATATGCCACTAAAATGCTTAGTGGTGGAGTGGTAATGAAACATAAAAAACTGCATACTTTTTGTGTGGTCAGCTCAGGAAGCACACACCCCTTAGCACCAGTTAATTATGGGTCTAAAGCAAAACCTTATAATATAACATAAACATATCACGATTTATTTATTCACAAATTTCTCAGAAATCTTGGATAAGATTTTTAAAACATTTTCTGAAGCAAGTACTTCATTCTGGTAAAGATAATCTACTTTAGGAAAGAGGAAACTCTTAAAATTTTGATCCAGTAACTCACTCAATTTCCAATAAGATTATTTTGCATTGTGTTATTTTGTTACTTAGGGGATACAAGTGAAAATGTTAATGTCATCTGGTGTTTGGCATCGAGAAGAATAAAATTTTATGACAAATGGAGGATTTCAGCTTGATTTTTAATAAATGTCTATTATTAGCCAAACTAATGGAGTCCCTCCCCCCTCCCCGCGGTGTGGGGCCCCAGGTGATTTCAGGGCCCCAGGTGACTTCAGGGCCCCGGCTTTAAGGAGTGTCTATTATGAGCCAACTATTGTTAAACAATATTGTCAGACAATAAAAAACCCCTTTCATTACTGTCTAAATGAATGATAAGAGTGTGTTGCAGCATAGTATAGAAAAGACTTTGAGTATCAGCCCCCCTCCCCCCATGAAGACTCATGTAGACCAAAGTGGAAACATTCCATTTTGAAGCAACCATTTTGTAGCTGCAGTTTCTCCTGTCATGGTGTAGGAAAAACCTGCACCTGCTCTTATGGTCCTACTTTCAAATCCTGAAAATAGCAGAAGCTCCATCCCTTTTAGTATATAGATACTCTACCCCTAAAAGATGAAGTGACAGCACTTAAGACAACTATGGTTACAGTCCATGGACTTCAGTGGAAAGAACCATACCCTAAAGAGGAAATTCATTGAAGAGCTTTGTCTGAGGGGAAAACTTACATTGTGATAACAATGTTGGCTAGAAGACATAGGCCTGCCTGTGGCCTCCGGTGTCTGTCTTCCTTTCAGCCTAATGTCTTTTTTCACCTAATAGGGCTAAAAGCAACTCAAGTGGCATTTTCAGTCACTGAAAACATTGTGGGCAAAAAGTTCCACTTTACTATGCTGTGGCCTTGATCCATATTGCACCCCCTCTCCCCAGAGTCAGATTTTACATTCGCAGAACCTCAGTATCACATGTATTTTGGCCCAAGGCCTCTGATCCTGAAAGCCTTTTTGTATGTATACCAAGTGAATATTATTAATTAGCTTCATTGACAAGGTGAATATAGTTCATCTTATTTAATCCTTCTTTTCCCATTGTGTTTGTTTGTTTATAAGATTAGATCCAAGGGAATATATTTGTCCAGAGTTTCAGCAAACATGATGAACTAATGTCTCCTGATGAACTAACTAATTTGTATCAAAAACATTTTTCTTTGAAAGAGAGTTGAAGTATACTTATTCTGAGAGCAAAAACTAGATCTTTTGATGGCCTTGGAAAATTTGACTATTTGGAACAATGCAACATTCAAATGTGAAATTACATGAATGAGTGGTCTAAAATATTTGTAGTGGTTTAGGGTGGGGTATTCTAAAAGGTTCAATTTCCAGCTGACTTGAATTAGTACTTTATCCTTTTAAGGAAGAAATCCAATAAAATTTGCTTATGGAGGCCAAGTTCCCATCTGCTCTACCTGGACATTATGGATCTCTTGAGACCTTCTATAAAATGCTATGGAGTCTGTAATCAAAACAAGCCCCTCCCCAAATCTGGGCAATGTTCCAGCTATTCACCTAACTGTTGCTGTTCACTATAGGGAGAGTTCCATTATATAACATACATTGAGTGTCTCAACAGGAAGATTACACAATATGCATAATAACTCAGCAAATTACAAATTCAAATCAGTGCTCCATATAACTGGAACGGTATGTTAATTAAATTATATGGTATCAATGTTATGTGGTTTATCAGGGCTGATTCCCCCTGCTGCCATTTTTAAAAATCTATATGAAACCTCTGGGAGTGGTCATATGGGGTCCTGTAGTGTGTTTTTACCAATTATGTGGATGACACCCAACTCTTTACAGTTGTACCTGGTAAAGCAATATAAATTCTAAACAACTGTTTGGAATCTGTAAGAGGCTGAGTGAGGGGTGCTAAATTGAAGATTCAAGGCAAGATGGGGGCATTATGGGTAAGTGATTGATTAGCCCATCAAAGTGGAGTTTCTCCCATTTCTGGATGAAGCTGCGCTCATATTTAAAGTTTTCACTGTGCCTCTAAATCCAGCTTTGTGGCATTTGTTGCATATAGTACTTTTCACCCAATTTGGTGACCACCAATGTTCCCTCTAAGCTGTGGAGTCTTCTGAGCAAAAAATCTACTTTGTGAGCGATTGGCATTAAAGTTGTGAGCAAGCGATTCGGCAACTGCATAAGTTAGTTTGCTCTGGAGCCATCCTTCCTGAGCTAAGACAAAAATGTGTGAGCTGGAGGCTAAAAAACTGTGAGGCATTTGTTGCATATAGTACTTTTCACCCATTTTGGTGACCACTCCCAGAGGTGACCATATGACCACTCCCAGAGGTTTCAGTTACTTTTTAAAAAGATACATAAGATAGATCAACAAGTCTCTGCCTCATGTGTCACTTACTGAGTTTTGCATTACCCGATGTTGCATTGAATAGTATGTATTCTACAGCAGCTATACTGAATAGGCTGGCACTAAAGTGCTGATTTTACATTGTATTGCTTATGTTTAAATTGTTGATTTTACTAATCCAAGATCATCCTATTCCATACTGCTTGTCAGTCAAGTGCAATTGCATAGATTACTTTGCTTCTGGACAGATTTCACAATGCTGAATTTAAGAAGACAAGAAGAGATTGGATTTATACTCCACCCTTCATTCGGAGTCTCAGAACAGCTTACAATCTCCTTCCCTCCCTCTTCCCACAACAAACACCCTGTGAGGTAGATGGGGTTGAGAGAGCTCTTTCAAGAACTGCTCTTTCAAGAACAGCTCTGATAGAACTGTGGCTTGCACAAGGTCATCCAGCAGCTGCATGTGGAAGAGTGGGGAATCAAACCTACTTCTCCCAGATTAGAGTCTGCACTCCTAACTACTACACCAAACCACTACACTAAACTACATTATACCTATCAGTTAAGATCCAATCCCCAAGCCCTGTTCTCATAGTCTTCTGTAGAAGTGAGGCAGGTGTCAACCAAATACTGGGTTTTTTCAGTGGTGGCACCTCTTCTTTGGAATGTTTTCCCCTTTGAGGCTTGCCTGGCACCTACCTTACTCTCCTTTAGGTGGAAGGCCAAAACATATTTCTTTCCCAGGCTTTATCCAGGACCCCCATCTTTTAAAGCTTGCTTTATGGTCAGCTTCTAGTCTCAGGACAGTTTAAATATCATTTTAAGTGGCTGAATGTTGTTTTTATGCTCTTGGCTTGATTTTATTATATTTTCACCTTGTGAGCCTCCTTAAGCTGTGATCCAAGAATGGATGGACCATGCTTCTAGCAGGGAGGCCCTGCTTTTGAAGTGAAAATGGCACCATTGAAGAAGAGTTGGCTTTTATACCCCACTTTTCTCTACCCTAAGGAGCCTCAAAGCGACCTTCCCCTCCTCTCCCAGAGCAGTCACCTTGTGAGGTAAGTGGGGCTGAGAGAGAACTGAGAAAACAGCGACTGGCCCAAGGTCTCCCAGCAGGCTTCACGTGGAAGAGTGGGGGACCAAATCAAGCGCATATCTCCAGATTACAAAAAAAGAAAGCCCCGCTTTACAGCTGTGCCTCTGGGCCTGCTCCCTTGCACCTCCTCCCAGTATGCTCCTGCATCAGTCGCTGCAGTGTGAATGGGAAAACCCAGAACAGTTTGTTCCGGGCCCTTTTTGCCACGACTCCCTCCCGCTTCAAACTGCCCATCTGAACTCAACCATAAATGATCTTTTATATCTGCAAATAAAAATAAGTCCTCCAAGTCACTTCTGTATTTGGTTTCCCTTGTTATAAGATCTTACTGAAAACAAAACTAAGAATGCTGCTTACTTGGGCTAGAATTGGCTTTATAAATTAAACCCCCCTTCTGCCCTATCCTCTGGAATTGTGAGAGGTAGATCATGTAATTAAGCTGACGATCAACTCACTTAAGTTGAAAAATCTCCTTTCTTCACATTATGAAGCAATAAGCAAATAAGAATCATGATCATCATAATTGCTCCTCAGTGTCAGCAAATTTCAGACAGGTGATATATTCCGGTTCAGGACTGGTTCCCAAATGGTTCCTGGTCTGACATTTCAGACAGAACCGTTTTAGAACCGGTTCCGTACCGGAATATATTTGTACTTTCACACACAAACGCTTCTGTCCCGTTCAGGAAATGGGGCTGAACCGTTTTACCTGTAAACCACTTCCAAGTAGTCTTCAATTTCTTCTATCGGATCCAAAACGCTTTTTCCCGCCGTTTTTCGCCCGTGTGGACGAAAAACAGCAGGGAAAGGCAGGGAAAAGCGGGGAAAAGCAGTGCAGTCTGAAATGGCAAACCGCTTCAAATCCAGCTGTTTACCAGTAGGGGAAAGCCATGTGTGAAATGGCAGCCCTATACCAGTTTACTGCACGACGGATCAAAAACGGCTTCAAACCAGCTTTAAAAGGGTAATGTGAAATTCCTGTGTTACAAACACTTCCATATCGCTCTGTCAAAGTGAAGCTAGATGAGAAGCTGGGAATACCATACTTGGAGCTCTCAACTGTTTTTCCTCTGTAAAAACTACCTATGCAGTAACTTATTTCAGAACAGGACCATAATGTGTAAGTGTGTGTATATATGTGAATCCTTTTTGAAACCCAAAATTGCCTCAGGGAGATACTATTTGCCCTGCTGGGGTAAACACACAGGCAATATATAGAAAACCTTATATTTGCCCTAAGAGAGCAAATTGTAGTTCTGCAGGGCTGTTTCAGATCAGGGTAAATGGTACAAGGAAAAGGTTAAACCTCCCTCCCCTTGCTCTATAGTCCTGATCTGAAAAGCATTCCCATGGCTGCTGTTTGCAAAGGAAAAGAAATCACTCGGGAGCACTGAAGATGGAACTTCCAGCATCTCATTTAGTATGACCCTCAGCCAAATTGGCTCCCAAGGCAGTTTTCAGTTTCCACAATAAAATATATACAATCAATTAGGAGTTAAAAATAACCACCTATCAAACATTAAGATCCTAATACAATAACATACTAAAGCACCAACAGCCTAATATAGCTAGAGGCCAATAGTGATAATTTCTTTTAAAAGGTCCATAGAGGAGGCAACAGCATCAGTCAGAGAAGTCACGGGAGGGAGAAGCTTTCAATGAAAAAACTGGGTGAAAAGAAATTTATTTAATTAGTTCTGAAAAATTAACAGGCTTGGTACCAGCTGAGTAGCTGTGTGAGGAAGTTCCATAACTGAGCCACCACAACAGGGATGGTCCTGTTTCTTGGGGCTGCCTTCCTTCAGAAGGTGGGGGCATTCAAACATAGCCTCTGTGGATAATCTTAGCATACAAGAAGAGCTCATATGGGAGTACACAATCCTTTAACAACCCACACCCCAGGCTGTTTTGAGATTCAACAGAGAGACAACCTGCCCTTTGAATTGTGTACAGAAGAAAATCAGCAGCAAGCATAGTTCTTGTAATATTGGTGGGATATTTTGCTCTAGTGAGCATTCTTACCACCACATTCTCTACCAGCTTTAAGTATCTAAACTGTCTTCATGTAAGGCATATTCTAATTATTTAAAACAGATGTGATCAGAGCATGGGTAGCAAATACTACTGTTCAAGAAAGAGTCACACCTAGCAAACCAACAATGTTGGCCAAAGATACCATGTACCACAGATGAGAACTGAATTTCTATCTGTAAACACAGATCTAAGGTCAAGCTGCTAATCTGCTTTTAAAGGGGCTCTAAGGGTAGCCCCATCCAAACCAGATGGACTTCTCAATCCTTGTGGGATATATTACTGACTAATAGCACAATCTTTTGACATCGGGACAAGGCTGAACAACAGTTCCCCATCACTACCCTCTGGCACCAGTCACCCAAATGGGATTGGAACCACTAGAGCATAGTGCCCCTGACCCCATCTCACAAAACTGGTTCAGAAGAATACCATGAACAAATGGTACTGGAAAATGATAAGTGGTTCAAGAGGACCAACAGGGTTACAGAAGGCACAGAAAAAGAAGAAAAAGAAGAGAAGATTTTTATGTCTTGCTTTTCTCTACCTTAAGGAGTCTCACAGACATTTACCATCACATTCCCTTCCTTTCCTCACCACAGTCATCTTGTGAGGTAGGCAGAGCTGAGAGAGTTCTGAAAGAACTATGACTGGCCCAAGGTAACTCAGCAGGCTTCATGTGGAGGAGGAGTGGGGAATCAAACCTGGTTCTCCAGATTAGAGTCCACTGCTCTTAAACACTACACCACTCTGGCTCTCAGAAGGCATAAAACAGGTAACTTTATTGTAACATTGTCAATCTCCAGGCCTAGAATTCTTTTGGAATTACAACTGATCTCCAGACCACACTGATCAGTTGCCCTGGAGGAAATGGCAGCTTCAGAGGGTGGAGTCTATGGCAATACATCCCTGCTGAGCTCTTTTAACACCCCAGAGCAGGGGTGGCCAAATTTGCTTAACATAAGAGCCACATAGATGAAACATCAGATGTTTGAGAGCCACAAGGTATGAACAAATATTACACACAGATTTTTATTGGAAAATGTGCAAATTTGCTTTTTATTAACATTGATGAGACTGCCAAAAATAAAAACAAAAGGAGTAAAAAAAGATATTGATAATTATATCTATTTGTCCAATGAGATTTGTTTGTTAATGATATTTATTTGTCTAAGAGAAAGAGAGAGAGAGGTGGAAAGAAAAAATGAAAGGGGTGGAAAGAAAGCGAAACAAAGAAAGCAAATAGATGGGGGAGGGAAGGGAGGGAGGAAGGAAGAGAGAGAGAAAGAGAGAAACAAAGAAAGCAAATAGATGGGGGATGGAAGGGAGGAAGGAAGGAAGAGAGAGAGAGAAAGAAAGAAAGAATGAAACAAAGAAAGCAGATAGGAAGGGAGGGAGGGAAGGAGGGAGGAAAAGGTGGAAAGAATGAAAGAGGTGGAAAGAAGGAGAGAGAGAAACAGAAACAAAGAAAGCAAATAGATTGGGGAAGGAGAGAGGGAGGCAGAGGAAGGAAGAGAGAGAGAGAAAGAAAGAAGGAAAGAAAGAAAGAAAATATATGAGGGAGGGGAAGGAATGAAGGAAGAGAGAGAGAGAGAGACAGAAACAGTAAGGAAGAAAGGGGGAGAGAAAGAAAAAGGTGGAAAGAGAGAGGTGGAAAGAAAGCAAATAGATGGGGGAGGGAGGGAGGAAGGGGAAAAGAGAGAGAGAAGGAGAGAGAGGTGGAAAGAAAGCAAATAAATGGGGGGGAAGGGACCCCCCATGCCTGCCAGCTTGGCTTGGAGAAGGGATTTAAAGAGACAAATTTGAGAGCACATTTAAAGTATCTTTCTCTGCTCCCTCCCACCTCAAGCCTACCCAGGGAGGGGAACACTGCCTGGGGAAGACCAATCCTCTTTGCTTCTCCAGCCGCCCTGCTGGGAGCCACACAATATGTGTGAAAGAGCTGCATGTGGCTCCCAAGCAGCAGTTTGGCCACCCTTGCCCCAGAAGAAGCGATAAGAATAAGATACTTTTGAGAGAATTGTCTAGGTCTGATGCAACATTTTCTACAAGAGTTTCTCCATGGCAATCACTCTAAGAGCACACTCATGGAAGAAAATCTTATGACTGAGGATGAAGAAGGTCATCATTGTGTGTAAGACTTCAATTGGCTTTGTTTTCAATTGGCTCTTCATATGAAAGTCAAACCTGCATTGCATTAGCTGCAATGTACATTCAATTTTTACCTTAGCTCCCTCCTGCACTAACAGCATCCACATGACAGAAAAACTATAAGGGAAACTCAGATGCACTTCTTAGTACCATATAAAGAAAATCTAAGAGGCTGAGTTCAGACTGGCAGTTTGGCCCGATATAGGCATGTTTCACAAATGGATTAAAGGGGCTGGTTCACACAGCCACAGCTGTCAGGCATTCCCCAGTCGTCCTATGACGATTCCCTATCACATTAAAAAAGTACCAGGTGAAAGCGGTAGCAAACCCTGGAAAGTGCGTTGATCCTGCTTCCAGGAAGTATGCCTGCTAAAAGCTGCAAACAAGCCACATTGCTGTGCCTATGCACCTATGTGCATAGACGCATGTTGCCAAAGTGAAAAAAGCCGCTTACAGCTGCGCCTCCACCAGGGGTGGGCCAACCGTGCGAACGCTCCCTTGCGCCTCCTCCCTGGTATGCTCCCGCATCAGTAGGTGCAGTGCGACTGGGAATCCCCGGCACAACTTGGTCCAGGTCTTTTTGCCCCGCCTCCCTCGCGCTTCATACTGCCAATCTGTCCTCAGCCAGAGTCTCTCTGTTCTGTGTAAGTATTACACTGAATTAACAGAGCAATCCTAGGCATAGTTAACGGGTTTATAAGGTGTAACATTGCTTAGGATTGTATTTAGGTTTATCTGTCTCCAGGTGGGACCTGGATTTCTCATAGAATAACAACAGATCTTCAGATTATAGAGATCGATTCCCCTGGAAGAAAGGGCAGCTTTGGAGGGCAGACTCAATGGGATCGTATCCTGGCAGAGCTCCTGTCCCTTCCCAAACTCTGCTCTCCCAAGGCAACACCCTCAGATCTCCAGAAATTTCCCAAGATGGAGATGTCAACCACAATTGTAATTGGTCTGAGACATGTTCACTCAATGAGCACTAAATTTCATTTAATTTGGTAAAAATGCCTTCCTGGTAAATAAGATTGAGATTGCAATTGTTTTTGATACAGCTGAACATACCATGCTGCACAGTCACACTCATGCTTTGTATGAGTAACATCCATTTTGCTCACTCCGCATAGGATTAGCTTCCAGGATTTAGGCAGTGATAACAACTTGCAGGGGAATCTCATTTTTCCTGTCCCCCACTATTTCTTCTTTCCCTTCTCTGAAAGCCCCCATAGCCTGTTCCCATGTCCTGCTTCCTTCTCTCCTTTCCACATACCAGTCAATCTCCTTTTAGCTCCTCTTCTGTCTTCAGCTTTCCATTCTTCCCTACCCCCAGCAGCCTATGAAAAATATGGCCCAGTTGTGTGGTACCTGCCGCCAGGCCCAGCTGCATAGTAGGGAATGTGCAAGGACTTGCAGGGGGCACCTTTTTGGCCTATGGATCCCCCTCCCCATGCTATTTCCTCTTTCCTTTCTACTGGCAACTCCCATATCCTCACCTTTTCCTGCTTCCTCTTCTCCTTCCCACACACCACAATTTACTTTCTATCTGCCCCTCCATCTTCAGCTGTATTTATTATTTATTTACTTCATTTATATGTCACTTTGAGGGATGGTGGCACAGTGTAGCCCAGTCTCATCAGATCTCAGATGCTAAGCAGAGTTGGTACTTGGATGGGAGATAGCCAAGGAAGACTCTGCAGTGGAAGGCAATGGCAAACCACCTCTGCTTCTCACTTGCCTTCGGTCATCATAAGTAAGTTGTTTCTTCTGGTTTTTTCCCCTTGAAAAGGAAAGTTTTTTACCAGCAAAATTGCTACTCCTCTTGCTTTAGAGCTACCTGGTGCTTGGTAGGTAAGCTGCAGAAAAGAAGATTTCAAGACATTTTTAACTTTTGTTTTATAATGGGTCTCTTGGAGACAGACTATATGTGGCGTTTCCTTAGAAATAAGATTGGAAATCCTTCTCACTTTAATGGGGTTGTTTAGTCCCTTGCAATTCCAAGTGAGCACTCTATATTGATTCATTACCACTGAAAAACTGCTATACACCTAATAAAACTTTTTTTAAAAAAACTTGTAACCAAATTCAAGAGCCGCAGCTCTCCAAAAATTTTGAATACTAAATTTTTTTTAAATGAAACACAATACAGCGCTTCCTAGAGGACTAGTTATAGGTGCTTTGTCTCAAAGGACAAAGCCAAGGAGTCTAAAACCTACCCCCTACCTGGTACTTTTGTTAAGCTTTTACACAGCTATTAACTTAGTTAAGATATTCAACCACCACCATCCCCCCGATCATAATCAGAAAACAATTTAAATTTCACCATCTAAAGATTTTAACTTTAACCACCCATAATCTTAACGGTGTCTTGTCTAGTAACATGTCATATTAACTTTGGGCTATAACAATTTCCATACAATAATAAATCCTTTCCACAAAGGTAAAAGGAATTAAATTATCAGTAATACTAGATAACATTATTTTCCCCTTTTAAGGCTTAACATCTTAATTAAACTTAATACAGGATATTGTGCTGAAAAAACATATATTTAGACTAATAATTTCCTGTATAAACTCAGATTTTGCTACCAAAATGCACCAAGGTGAGCAATCAGATTGTTAAATAGCATATAACGTTTCATAGAATAGTAACAATAGCAATATCAGACATTAGAGAACTAATAAAAATTGAGCATTCAAGTTTTAAACTAATGTGTTTAAACACACTGCTTGTCATCCTTAATGCACCAAAAAGTACAACTAAACCTGAAGTGATGTTCAAGTATTTGCTGAAGAGTCCTTTTGGGAAGCTGAGTGTTCTTTAATTTCAGCTTCTTCTTCTGGTGCGACTTTAACTTTGAGAGATGCCAGAAGTGCTAGTCCTGTTCTGAGACCCAAGGCTTGGAAAAATGATCCGTCTCTATATACTGTGACACTGGACGTTGGGCTCCAGTGAAAATGTATTTTTCCACTAAGGAGTTTAGAAGATATGATTTTTAAGAGATGTCTCTTTTCTAAAGTCTCCGATGAGAGGTTCAACGGGACTAAGGTTTTCTTCCCATTCAAAGTAAGAGCTTGCCTTTGCCTTGCTTCTTTTAGGATTTTGTCCCTCGTTCAAGCATACACAAATTGAATTATAATGTCTCTAGGGCGATTTTGGCAGGCCCTCATCTGAGGGCCCAACCGATATGCCCTGGCTAGTGCTGGTGCTGTGCCTTCTTTTAAGTTGAGCCATTTTGCCAGCCATGATGAAATAAAAATAGCTAAATCAGTGTTACCTTCCGCGCCTTCCTCGATTCCGCGTATTTTCAAATTGGATTGTCACCATTTCCCTTCCAGGGATAGAATTTTTGACGGCAACACCTTTTCTGTTGTTTGTACCTCCTTCATTTCAAATTGTAAGGCTTCTGCAGTTTCCAAAGCAGATTCGGCTGCCTTAAAAGCATTCCCCAAGTAGTACGTTAATTCGTCGAGCTTAGCCTGTACCGGCTGCAAGAGTTCCTTCATCGCCGATTTAAAAGAGCTTTGAATGTCATCCCTTAGTTCCTGAAGATCTTTTTTGCAGATCTGCTCCCTTTCCGAGTCTGCGATACTCGCCGTGGCCGCCATTTTAAGAACAGTGGTGTCCTGATCTGTCGCTGCCCTGTTCCTCGGTAAATACGCCGAGTCCTCCATTTTAGGCACGCATGGGCAGCTCCATTTTAGGACTATTTAAATTGCTTACTTGTGTGTCTTTTATTCTTATTCTTTTTTTTTAATCCCCTGAGAACAGGGTAGCTTTATTAATTTTTGTTTCACCTACATAACTACAAAGGAAGAAAAAGGAAAAGGGAGAAAGGGGGAAAAAAATAACAAACCAAAATAATAAAACCCCGGGATACAGACAGTAAATAAAGAAACCCACACTATAAGTAAAAACCCAAGAAAGGAAGGTCTTTTACAGTTAGTATACGGTTAGTCATAAAACTTATAATTCTTCGTTTAAGTCAATGAATTTAGGAGTTAGTGAGTCCATTTTAGTAATTATCAATTTTCTTCTCAGTGTGCACAAAGTCTCTTTCATCCACGTCAGTTATAAATCTTTCAGTTCATAAGGGTTACTTGGGTACTCTTAGCCGCAAGTCATACGTGTCTCTGGCCGCGCCTCCTGCTCCTGCTGGGTCTCCGTCCATCTCTTTCAGGCTGTCTGCAGAGCCTCGATCCTTTTATTCTTTTATGTAAGCCGCCCTGAGTCAGCCTTGGCTGGGAGAGCGGGGTATCAATCAATCAATCAATCAATCAGTCAATCAATCTCCTTCCCCAACCTGTTTCTTCTTTATCTCCTCCTTGCAGCCCCCATATCATCTCCCCTTTCTCTGCTTCCTTTTTTCCTTCCAATTCACCAACCAATATTTCTTTTATCTGTCTCTCCAACCTTCAGCTTTCTTATTTATTTACTCCATTTATACTTCACCTTTCTCCCCAATGGGGACCAAAGCTGCTTACATCATTCTCCTCTTCTCCATTTTACCTTCAGAACAATCCTGTGAGGTGGATTAGGCTGACAGAGAATAACTGGCCCAAGATCTTCCAGGATTCCACAGCAGGGCAGGGATTAGAACCTGAGTCTCTCAGATCCTAGTCTGACACTCTAACCTCTATACCACACTGGCTTTCAGCTTTCCCTCCTTCCTTTGCCCCTAGGAAGAGTCTGGCCAGGTTGAAAAAGTTGTGTGGTAACAGGTTGCTTAGGTGAGTTTGTTTGATGTCTACTGCCAGTCCTGGCCAAGTTGCATAGGCTGTGTGGAGGTTGCCACTGGCCTCATGCAAATTGTGTGGCATTCATCCAGTAGCCACCACCACACCTGGTAGCAAGTTGCCCAGTGGTTGATCCTGGGCCTAGCCCCAATGAATCCTCCTTCCCCAGGTGGGCTAGGAGGACAAAATAGCCCTGAAAAGGACCCTCTACCTCTTCCTTTAAATATAAACCAGGGCTTCATGGCTGGTAGGGCTGCTGTTGCCTAGCAACCCCCACAATGACCACAGCTTCTTAAAGCTGCAGATGCTGCTTCTATTATATCGGGGTGTTGTTTTTTTTAACTCCCCGGGGTTTTTTTCCCCAGAGTTCAAATTTTTCTGCAAACCTGGCACTTTTTTTTTTCATTTTTGTAGAAAGGTTTATCTTCTCTATTCACAGCTCTGATCTCTGGAATTAAGTATACACAGATGGGTCAACATTAAGGTCTGGGTGGGGTTTCCCCCAATTTTCGGAGCTTCAGCCCACCACTGGCCATCTGACCGGTGGGGGAAACTCCACCCCCAAACAGGCATGTCATGCATCGATGTTGTCAGTGCGATGATGTCACATGGAAGTGATGTCATCACACCCGGGATGTCACATGGTGATGCATAAAATGCTAGAGTGTCACTATGCAACGTCCCCAGTATGATGATGTCACTTATGTGTGACATCATTGCACTGGTGACATTGCATGCAGCAACATCACCCTCCACTTTGGGAATGCTCCCTCCCACCCCCCGCCAGCAGAACAATTGGACCTGGCAAACTTAGTCAACATTGACAATTAGACATATTGACAAGTGGAGGGCTCACAAGACTTGTGGAGTGGAATTACATACCCACTCCCCATCGCTGAGCCTGGTGAGGCTCCACACCCCACCACCTACCACTGAGCCTGGCAACCAGCATCTGCCTCTGCCGCCTGGGCCTACAGTGGCTGCTGGCACCCTCCTCCACAGTGCCTGGGGCCAGAAGTGGCCACCATTGTCCTCCTCTGCCGCACCTGGGCCTGCTGTGGGCATGGCTGCCAGTATCTACCATTACTATGCCTGGGCCCACAGTGGCTGCCCTCATCCATCACTGCAGAGCTTGGGCCTGGAGTGGCTGCTGGTGCCTGCTTCCGCTACGCCAAATATATTCCTTTTTCGGATTATGTAATGTACTTATCTTGTTATATTTTTTGGCATGCTGGATCACATATTGAAGTGAACATTTAATAAAAAACCATAGAACTGCTAAAAATGTCAGATTTCAAAACAGAGTGACATCAGGAAAGAAGCATTTGCAAGGGGTTACTAAGATATACAAAAAGATGATGGTTGTGTCACATGAACTATGTTTGTGTTCATTTTTTAAAACTTCTGTTATGTTTCATTAATTTGACAACAAAACTAAGGAATTTCTTAAAGATAGGCCCTAACTCAGGTTAAAACCTTGCTGTGATTTAGGAGCTAACTTAAGTTAAATAGTTCAAAATATGTGACTGCACATAAATATTGATCGTTTGAGGTAACATTCTTTAACATCCATTAATTTGATCCTGACTGCTCTGGAACATCTACATTGTCCCAGAAGGGATTCTTTTCATTAAAAAACTATGCCTGGGATTATTATTGCAAAAAGTAACCCCTCTCCCACAAGTCCTCTTCCTATAATACATTCCTTTCACTGAAGAGGAATAGAGTTCATTATCCATCCATCCATCCGTCCGAGTAGTTTTTCCTAATATTGCTCAACTTTTGGTCAAATTAGAATTATGGTAGTTGATGAAATCCAGGACTACAGTTCACAATGAGAACAAGATATTCTCTGGAAAATGTAGTTCCTGTATCTTTAATATTCTCTATTTCCTTTTGTCCTAACCTTCACACTCCCAAGAGTTTAATAGTTCTTAGGCAGCTGGGTATCCCCCTCCTTGGTATCCCTCTCCTTCCCGATGGCAGACATATGTCTTCCGACTTTTAGTGCCGAAGAACATAAGACGTTCTCATTTATAATCTTCTCAGAAAGGTTGCTGAGGCCAGGCTAAACATGGCTTCTCAAATTCATTTTGCAAATAAAAAGTTATACAAAGCACTAGCATATCCTCATCTAGATTTCAAAGTTTTGGCTCCATGAAAGTGAGAATATAAAAACACTTTTGCATGTAGTCGAATATTGTGGCACACATTTGGAAAAGATCAAGTCAGGGCTATCTAAATCATTCAATAAAACCGACAACATAAAATCACTAATAAATTGTAATGGCAAAGACTTGTGCAGAAAGGCTGAAATTCTAGCTATGCCCAGAAAATAAAAGTTTGGTCACATAACTGCTCTCTTTTCTTTGTGACTTTACTAGCCACTGGAGTGGAAGTGTCCTGTTTCACTGGAACACCACAAAAGATGTTTGGCATCATTCTCAAAGGAGAAATGATTTGCCCTGCAGTAATTTTGCTTTATGCTTTTTTTGGAGGGGGGGTACTGTATTAATCCACCATGTTTCAAGTCACTAAAAACACAGTAAAATAAAAGATGTTTCCTGGTGTAAATACAGCTCCTTTTTAAAAAAACACAAAATTCATCAAGCTGCAAAAGGATCTTCCACCAAAATATACTAATCTGGCTAAAATAGGAGTAAGTAAAATAAGAAGATTCATAATTATATATATTTATATATATATAATTTTTAAAGAACTATTACTATGGTATCATCCATTTTCAACAGACAGCAACATAACTAAGGAGGTACACTTAGTTGTTACAGTTGGGTTGATATATACTGTTCTTATTGCATCATTTCCCAATTTTGTAATCTAGTCGTACTGCAACCTTTATTATGTTTTATGCTCTTCCTATTGCAACATCAAATTTTGTAACTCAGTTGAGCCTTAGTGAGAAAGTCAGACTATAAAGTAAATAAGTAAGCAAGTACATAAATGTATATTAGATATGCCCTGACCTGGATAGCCCAGACTAGCCCGATCTTGTCAGTTCTTGGAAGCTAAGCAGGGTCAGCCCTGACTAGTATTTGGGTGGGAGAACTCCAAGGAATACCAGGGTCTTAATGCACAGGCAGGCCATGGCAAGGCAAACCACCTCTGGACATCTCTTGCCTTAAAAACCACACAACTAGTTGCCATGTCAGCTGTGACATGATGGCAGTTTCCACTACCACCAGATTAGATATAGGTACAGCTGTCAGTATATAACACGATCCAGTCACATCACTTTTACATCACTTGGATTTTAATGGAAGCACATGCTTAAGTCTTGCATTTGAAATCAATGGAATCAAAATCAGAGCTCTGTTCAGAGACTGTGGCTTTCCTGCCTTTTCTCCCCTGCTGCCTCTCCCTGCACTCACTGAACATCCACTCCTGTTGAGAATGGCACAGAATCGCCCTTACATATAAAAGCCAAATGGTGGTGGCACTTCTCTAGAACATTCCACACGCTCCGGAATTGGTTGGCGCCATCGTGTGTCACTCAGAATCTTCCCCTATCCACTGGCTGCATTGCTTGAGTCTTGCCTCCAACATTCTAAACAGTTTGATGTTCCTCTCACCCCCATAGCCAGTCAGAACACAGAGGTTATTTCCATATGCAGCCTCATTGGCCTTTGCCTCGGAACACAGAGGTCGTTTGAATATGCAACTTGATTGGCTTTTGCCTCTAACATTCTAAACAGTTTGCTCTTCTGAGGTAAAATGTGTCCAATCTCCAGATGAGGGCTGGAGATCACTCAGAATCAGTGTTCCCTCTAAGCTGAGTTAGCGTGAGCTGGCCCACAGTTTTTTAGCCTCCGGCTCACACATTTTTTGTCTCCGCTCAGGAAGCACAGCTCCAGAGCAAACTGATTGATGCAGCGGCCAAATCGCCCGCTCACCACTTTCATGTCCATAGTTCAAAAAGTAGAATTTTTGCTCACAAGGCTCCACAGCTTAGAGGGAGCATTGCTCAAAATTACAGCTGCTTTCCAGATGGCAGAGATCAGTTCCCCTGGAGAAAATGGTGGGCTCTGTATCCGTATATGCTGCTGAGGTGGCCCCCGTATGACAGCCAATGTGACGTAGGAGTCAGGGCTTCAGAGCATGGGAGAGGCTGCAGGTGTGTGGGGGGTGGAAAGCTGAAGAGTGAGGGGGAAATAAAGGTAGGTTGATGATTGGCTGGAAAGGAGATAGGGTTGCCAACTCCAGGTGGGAAATTCCTGGAGATGTGAGGGATGGAGCCTGGAGAGGGTGAGGTTTTTTCAGGAGGCGTGGGACCTCGGACAGGTACAAAGCCATAGACTCCGCCCTCCAAACCAACCATTACCTTCTGAGGAACCATCATTGCCAATCTCCAGGTGAGGGCTGGAGATCACTCAAAATTACAACTGTTCTTTAGGTAGCAGAGATCAGTTCCTATGGAGAAAATTGTGAACTCAGTGTCATTATACCCTGCTGAGGTCGCCACAGCAAATTGACACTGAGTGTCCAAGGCCGGGGCACCCGCCCAGAGCCTCTTTTTAGATCTTGTTGTATTTATTTCCACAACGGGCCTTTTTTCTAGTGTGATATGAAGTAGGACATGGAATAATCCTTCAACTCATGCAGGAGCAAGGATTGGATCCAAGTCTGCTTGTGGTATATATGTGCATGTCTTTGTAAACCTCTGTCTTTGTCTAGATAGCCAATGTCATGTGGTGGTTACAGTGCTGGACTACGATCCATGAGACCCAGGTTTGAATCTCCTCTCTCCCATGGAAGTTTGCTGGGTGACCTTGGGCCAGTCACACACACTCAGCCTAACCTACCTCACAGGGTTGTTGTGAGGATAAAATGGAGGAGAGGAGAATGATGTAAACCATATTGAGTCCTTAGTGGGGAGAAAAGTAGGGTATAGATGAAATAAATAAATAATAGAATAAAAACAGAAAGCACTATATCAATGACTGAACTACAAAACTAACTGGATGAATCTATCATTTGAGAAATTTTAAGGATCAATCATAATTGTTCAGAACTTACTTCCTAGAAGGAGGCTCAAGCATATTACCAGGGAATTAAAGCCCTGTTAAATTAGCTGGGTCTTTTAATTGGGCTGTTAGTTTTCAGCATTCCATCACATTCTAAAGTGACCAGAAAACAAATTCAGGATGGAGCTATGCAGGCAGACAGAAAGTTTGGTTCTTAATGGCTGGTGTTTAGCCCCACCCCTTTTGGCTCTGACCCTGCATTTCTGATACACATGTAGAACTCTGCATTTTCCCTATTTGAGTCTGTGACCAAGGTAAAGTTGTAGTCATGCCATGGCATATATCTGAGACTGCGGAGGGGACTTAACACATTCAATACCTAATGCATGTTTCTTGTTCTGTCTATCCATGGATTATGGGATTATGTCAAAGAGAGTGACTTCTCTGAATAATTTTTGTCCAGGCTGCAACTTGGGGCATGTGGGTAAGGTTTATTCTGCTAGTTTACTAGGTTGATATGTATGGTATATTTAAAATATTTTTATCCTGCCTTTCCAATGAATGTCCATGCTTGAAACAACAGAACGAGAGAGCATTTCACAAATTATATGATGGCAAAGCTTGATGAGAATCTAAGACTAGTTCCTGTTTCCTGACCCATGTGTGTTATCAGGTGTTTGTCATAGTTAAAAATGACATGTCCAGGAGTTTTACAGGTATGCCTGAAAAAGTAATGTGTGAAGCATCCCTGAGAGTTCTTAATGAAATGCTTGAGCTCTGGGAAGATATTTGGGGGAGGAAGGCATCCAGGGTTCAAGGTACTGGACCTTCCGAAAATTCAAACTTGTCCAACAGAGTCACAGTAGAAAGGAAAGGGAAAATGGAACACATTTAACGTTTGTGAGCAACCTTGGCACTAAACACTGATTCTTTTGGATAAGATAGGCTTTCAGTGTTTGGCTCCCTGTTTTTATGATAAACATTCCATTTAGAACCGGACAGGGCACTACATAAACGTATCTCAGCAGTACCCAATAGATAGTAAAACAGAAACTAG
Organism: Gekko japonicus; assembly: GCF_001447785.1. NCBI lineage: Eukaryota > Metazoa > Chordata > Lepidosauria > Squamata > Gekkonidae > Gekko > Gekko japonicus. The sequence goes on along the minus strand of NW_015173153.1, from coordinate 526,503 downwards.
GACACACATAAGCCATTTTATTGCGATCTCAATACTGAAATCTTGTGGTCTAGCTTGGATGCCTTATTATTAAACTAAACTAAATTAAACTACTGCTCGTCATTCTTTTTCATTACATGGAAGTATATTTTCTGAGCACATGCTTCAGAATTACCTTCTACTTTTCTTCCATTTGGCACAGAACATAAAGTTGCTTACAGAGAGTCTTATGACTCGGTGCCAGCTCTGAAAAATATAATCAGTTGCAAATGTTTTGGGGTGGATGACTGATGAATGTAGTAACTTTATCACTTCTTCCATTTTTTACCATTAGCAAACTTCAGAAATTCCAAGGCAGGCTACATTCTCTGTTTGAGAAAAATATTTGAAAATGATTAAACCAGCTGCTACTTGTCTGTTCCTCGGAGATATATATACAGTAGTGACATTAAACTTCTTTTGCAAAAAAAAAAAATTGTCATAATCCAGAGCACTTGCAAAAGTCTATTGTTCTCAAAACAGACTGTGAAAATATCTCGGGTCATATCCCATGAATCTGTTCTACTAATGGCAGCCCTTTCCTCCTGTGCAAGGAAACTTCCACAGATGCAACATGCTCTTCTGCTCAGTGTTTCCCCAGATGGGCAATTGCTAGTTTTCCTCATGGCATCTCTTTTCTCAGGTTTTGCCTGGTTTGATATGGACCTGAACTACTTTTATGCAAGAAGCCATCTAAGGCCACCTGACATTAGGGGCTTTTCTCCTGCAAAGGAAGAGAGTTAGTACACTGGTGCTGAGACAGATCTGTTGATGACATGCTGCATAGAATCAACGCACTGGGGATCATGCTTGTTATTTTAATCTTTGGTTTTAGCTGGGGGTGTTTTAGTTATTATTGCAAGCTGCCTTGCACCAAGAGAAAAGGTGAGATACAAATGTTTTAATAAATAAACAAATAGCCCCACTCCTGATCCTGACATGTTGTTTGGGGTCTTTTGAACAGTGTGTGTCAATGAGCTGTGTGCATGCAGGCAGTGTTCAGAAGACCTGATCGATACATTGACATCCAATGACTGTAATTCTGCTCCCTTCCTCCTCAGTGGTTTTGCACATTTTAAAATAATAAAACAATAAAGTGAATAGGGGAGAAGACATTAAAAGCTGAAAAACAGGGACATTTATGAGAGAGCTTACTGTTTGTGTTCTTTAAAGAAAACTCACAGGGGTTGTAGCTGATCTTTCCTGACAGTTCATATTTCAGCACTATATTCATCTTTCTCATTTTATTGCACTTTAAACTCATGTTGGCAAGTTAGTTTAGTCTTATTTGGACAGTTACGCAATACAGAAATGCCAGTGGCATGTTTTAAAACATTCATTCTCCATCTCAAACTGGCACAGACGGAATACGAATGAATTCTGAATAAAGAATACAAAGCACATTCCTTGCCATCCAAACAGATTTCTAATTTATACATTTTAGCTATACTTTATCATACTTTCTAGATTATGAATCACTGTAGTCCTATTCCTAGTTTACCTTTTGGCTACTGTGCATAACTGTGTAGTGGTTCTGTGCAGCTGCTGTACATCTGTGTGAATGAAATATGGTTAGTAGCATTTGAAATGCACCAGAACGAAGGGATTTATACTGAGTCCCATTCACTCTTCCAAAAAGACTGCATCATGCTGCAGAAGCAGAAGACTGTTCTTACAAAGGGACAAAGGAAATGCCAGTGATTGTGGCATTTCTAAGTTATAGAATATTGTGATGGCATATTCCCCAATTCCTATTGGATAATACGCCATTATACTAAGCATGGTAATGCTCTTTCTTCCCTATCAAGTGCTGGTAAAATGGACTGGTTTAGGTAAAATATTGTTGGACTGGTTTAGGTAAAATATTGTTAAATGTTAGGCTCTTGCCTAATGGGTGGGCTTCTCTTGATAGCTCTGTTTAACAGTGCAGACATACATGCTATGCCAGGTGCCCCAATAGGGCCTCTAATATTACACAGATACCACAGAATATATGTAACACTTGCTACTAGGCCACCATCAAGGGATTTGTCCAGAGACTGCTACAGGCAGAGGAGCCATTTCAACTTGACCTACCAGCTTTAATGGACTCATTTACACGGGGCTGATGAGGCTTCATATGGAAGTACATATCCAGGATCATAGAGTTAAAATCTCTTAATCTTACACAAATCACCGCATTTTTTAAAAAGCTCCTCAAGACATTGGAAAAAGAAAATAAACGTGTATGTGCCATGTTATAAAAACTCCTTTAATAACTAAGACCATGGTGAATGTTTTTTGGATATATTAAAACAATTTACAAAATAAAATATATACCTGCACACATGATTGATGGAACTTGCCAGCTCCTTCCTGCTCATGTTATTTATATTCCATGTGCACATGAGGAGGGAAAAACAATTTTTTCTTGCCAAAGCAGCACTTTTGTGAACATAATGAACAAGCCCAAAAGAGGCTTTCCTTTTCAGTCAGAAGAAGCCACGATACCAAAAGACGGTCTTGTCAAAGAAATTACAAATACCTCATCCTCCACCAGCTATTCAGTCTCCCATCTGTCAATACTTATTCACACTGAGACCAAATCTGTAATGTGGCAAAATGAAGTGGGAACAAAGAAGTAGGGCGTGAGGTGGCAGAATGGAATGTACTACTTCAAAAGATGGGAGGGGGGATATATTTTTTTGAATTCTCATCAATGTATCTATTAAAATGTTTTTTTAAACCCTGTGTTTTTTGTCCCCCAACCCTTAGTTCAAGGCAGGATACTGGGAAAAGAAGAGACAAGGGAAAATCTACTTCTGCTGAAGGTTGCAGTGACATATGCAAAAGTTCTCATATACATAGCAGTAGATAACCGTCTGTATTTCTAATCACAGACTCCATCCCAAATCTCCAGGAATTTCCTATTTTGGGGTTTCCAATCCTTATTGTGCCTTTCATTTCCATAGAGACCATATGTAGGCCCAGTGCTTCATGCATAGAGTAGACCTGAACTGCACAATCTGTTTAATCCAAGGCTGTAGTGTATAGATCACATAATTTGGGCCTACATGAGTATGTTCTATGTACAAAGCTCTGTATGTAAACGTGACATCCAGTGGATCCAGTGGATGGATGTCAGGTGTACTGAGGGGCAGGATTAGCTGACATGATCATAATCTATCCTCTCTCCCACACCTACACTATAGTTATGTCTGTATAAGGCTGAGGCTGCGGTGGCTCAGAGGTTAAGACGTTGAATTGCAGACTGGAAGGTCTGTAGTTTGGCAGTTCGAGACCCAAGTGTCATGTGACTGAGTGAGCTCCTGTCTCTGGCCCTTTCCTCCTGTCATAGCACATTCCTTTGAAAGTAAGAAATTGCAAGAAGATAAATAGGTACCACTTCGGTGGGAAGGTAACAGCATTCCATGCACCTTGGCCTTTAGTCATGCTGGCCACATGACCATGGAGAAGTCTTCAGACAGCATTGGCTCTTTGGCTTGGAAACGGAGATGAGCACCACCCCCTAGAGTTAGATCTGACAGGCTTTCCAGCAAGGGAAACTTTTACCTTTACTAAGGCTGAAGAGAATAGTGGGGCAAAGCAAAAAACATTTTAAAAACCAAGGTTGTGTTGAAATGGTAGGGCATCACTGTGAAGTGATTCCTATTTTTGTTTGTGTTGTTTTTAAAATACATGATCAGAACATGTTCTGAAGTGAATATGTTCAAGCTTTTCAAAAATTGTAAGTGTAGCAACATTTTAAAACTTCCAAAAATGGCTAGACAGAAGCCTGGTGCACACAACTGCCCCAGGTTCACAAAATGCACAGGGAGGGAGAGCAGGACTGAGCGTTCTGGCCCTGCTCCGTACCTCCACACAGTCATCTGCAGGAGGGTCTGCACAGAGGAAGTGGCCTTATGAACTCCCCCTACCCATTATCACCAAAAACCAGCATTGCTGATCCGTGGGAAGAGAGAACTCACCCAGCCACTTCCTCTGAGCAGTCAGTCCTGCAGATGACCAGGCAGTCCCATAAGGGCAGGGGCGGGGCTAAGGTTGCCTGCTCTGGCTTGGGAAATTCCAAGAGATTTGGGGGTAGAGCCTGGGAAAGTCATCATTTGGAGAAGTGAGGGAGCTCAGTGGGATATAACTCCATACAGTCTAACCTCCAAAGCTGCCTTTTCCTCCAGTGGAACTGATCTCTATTGCATGGAGATCAGCTGTAATTCCAGGGGATGCCCAGCTACCACCTGGAGGCTGGCAACACAAGGTGGGTCCAATGCGTTCGCTCCTACTCTCCCTTGTCTGCTCAGAGAAGCACGAGTCTGTTGTGTGCACCAAGCTAAAAAGAGTTAGGGTGAGGGTAGAGATTTTGCCTCCTAAGCAGTGATGTCATGTTCTCAGTCAAATGGATTTCAGTAACTGCTTCCGTTCTCTTCCTCATAATATCAAAGAATACTCACCATATGATATGCATCACTATATTGTGAATTTCCTCATGTTTGCCAGCCAATTAAGTGCATTCGGAGAAACGCCCTTCACAATGTATATATCACATGCACCAGAAAGTTGACAGGGCCACTATCACATCTCTAAAAAAGTATTACTGGTACAAGGCTCTTCAGCCTTCTTGTTCAGTGACAGAGAGGTATTGAAAAAGGCTGGAATTTCCAGAATACCCCTAAGGTGAGCACTGGAAGCCATTTGGGTGATTTCCCCAGCTCTGCCCAAGCTGTCCTACAGCTTAACCAGAAGAACCTCAGATGCCTTGATGGCTGCAAAAGTTCTTCCAGTCATTCAAATTCAAATGGAATAATTCAAACGAGCCCCAAAACTCAGACAGTTTTCACACATAACAAGTCCCTTTGAAATGTTAATATGCTACATTGATTATATATTCTTCCCCATGCAGGTTTTACATTCTCATTGCATGGTGGTTGACTGAAAATATTTAAGACTCAGATGTGAAAATGCCCTCAGTAAGTCACTACTTCATGAATTGGAGCTGTTGTACCCAGTTTTAGGAACCCTTTTATGTAAGCAAGCATGAGTAAGAGGCCTCCAGCATTTTTGATGGTCTGCTTGGCCTCATGTAATAAAATATATTAAGTAATGAAATATATTAAACAGCAAACTGGAACAAATCCTGTCTGCAGAAATGTCAGTGTGAAAATAGTTTTTACATGTTGCACAAGCATCAGTTGGCTCATATCTTTTAATTCTGGTCAATGAATGAATCAGTAGAAAGTTACTTTAAAAGGTGATTTCCAATCAAATTATTTTCCCATTGGTGAATAATAGGAAATGTCATTGTGAGGCTGATGGACCATCTGGTAAAAGCTCCTGTATGAATAGTGCAGATGAACAACAGCCCTGAAGTACTAAAGAAACATCATCTGAAGTCATTTAAGCCCTCTGGAGACCTATCATTCATGCATGGTAGGAAGGTAATAGTAATGTCCAATTATTCTGGCAACAACCAAACAAGTCCCTTTAAAATTATCTCATTTGCAGTGAATCCAAGCCTAAATGTTTTATTTTTTTTTAATATCCATCATTCATTCCAGGTAACAAAATAAAATAAACTAATCAATTTCTGAGGAACTAGCCATAAATCAAAACTCCATGGTGAGAAGCTGGCAATTTTTCATGTGTTCCAAAAGTAATATTTTAAAGCTGACATGCTGACAGGGTGGTCTAGGCCAAGAAAGTTATTGCATTTGTAATGAACAACCAACTTTCCCCTCTAAATATTGCAATCTACTCATCATTGCAAGAATACCCACAGCTATTTCATTTCTGGTTACCAGCACTGATTTTATTTAGCAACTAATAGATGAAATGGCCTATTTTTATTTAGTGAGTAGCAGCTGAGTGGTTGTGAACATCAGTAAAAGTGTGCTGTTTCAATGGGTAAAAGTAAAAGTGTGCTGCCAACCCACTTTAAAATGTTGATCCATTCTAACCCTTCACAATGGTTATCTAAAATGGGGCTCATAACAACTCTTGATTTGGTTTTGCACAAATGCAAGGCAGGGTCTCCCAAATAGTTTGTGGGAAACACAAATATAGAAGAGAAGAAGAGAAGAGATTGGATTTATACCCCGCCCTTCACTACCCAAAGCAGTCTCAGAGTGGCTTACAAACTCCTTTCCCTTCCCTTCCCCACAACAGATACCCTGTGAGGTAGGTGGGGCTGAGAGAGCTCTTGACAGAAACTGCTCTTTTTCAAGAACAGCTGTGCCAGAATTATGGCTTGCCCAAGGTCAGCCAGCTGCAAGTGGAGGAGTGGGGATTCAAACCCGGTTCTCCCAGATTAGAGTCCGTGCACTTAACCACTACATCAAACTGTCTCTCTATATGTAGTTTAGCACCACTGTATTTGAGTTATCCAATCCAACTTTTGTTGAACAGATTTTGACTGTAGTTGGAGTATATTTTGTTCATTTGTCTTTGGAACCACAGCCAAGTGTCAAGACCGTGAAAATACAGTGTTCGGAGGATGTTACAAATATCTAGCTGAGACAGAAGATGAATACCTGGCAAACTTATGGAAGTTTACAGTTCTCTCTGAAATGCTCACACAAAATATTTTACATGCACTCCACTTCTCTGACGAGTCAGAAGTTACAGGGGCAGCACTTACCCAAATGGATTCCCTTTGGAGAAGAGAGCAGTGGAGATTTATGGCATTTTCAGGGGTCTTGTTGTAGAAAAAGAGCTGCCGGAGCTCATTAGCATAACTCATTAGCATAACTTATTTGCATATGCCACGCCCCCTGACATCACCGGAAGTGACAGAAGGCCACACCCCCTGACATCACCGGAAGTGTGTCAGAAGGCCCGGCTACTTACCCTCCTGCTTCATCCTCATTCCCAAACGGAATGAGGATCGAAGCAGAGGGCGGGGTAAAGAAGGGGGCGGGGCTTCACCACGTGACCGCCCCGCCCCCTAGAGGTTCTCTTCCGGAGCTCCGTACCTGAGAGCTCCCCCCCGACTAGAGCTTATGGCATTTTGTAATATTTGCTTTATTTGCAAATGTATTAGTAAAGCACAGGTGGAGGCAAAGAATGACTCCTAAGGGGCACATCAGATTCTAGTGAGACAGACACCCAGCACTATAAGGTGCATCAGCCAACTCACTGCAGAGTTTTTCTGCTTCCCTTTCTCTCGCTCTCCCAGAATCTAAAGCAGGGGCCCTCTGTCTTGTCTTTGCCTGCTTCGGCAGGAAGCTCTTCTGGGCTTGCAAAGTTACAAAGAAGATACAGAATGGATTTTTCCATTAAGGTCTCTGCACCCAGACAGACTATTCTGGGAATGAAATTCCACTCTGAGGGCCCTCATTCCAATTCCAGAAAGCTTCTACTACTCCCAGGGACTTTCATTTCACTCTGGGGGCTGTCATTCCAGTCCTAGAGTAGTCTATCTGGGCCCAGAGACCTTAATGGGAAATCCGTTTTGCATTTTCTTTGCAACTTTGTCTGTGCTGCAATGTATTTCAATGGAGTGGAGCTCAAGACATTTCCAGTGTTTGTATTGTTGAAGATGTTGCTTGCTGGAGTTGTCTGCCTACAAATATAGGGTTGATGTTTTGAGCCAGCTTGTCTCTGCTGAATGGATCTGAGAATGGGTGCCTGAGTGAGTACTCTAACCTGGGAACCCACAGCCAAAAGGGGACCTGGAGGGGAAGGGAGAAGCTTGCAATGCCCAGCCATTTTATGTTCCTAGGCTCAGAGCATTTTATATTTTTAGTTTCTGCTGTGATCTTTGTGCTTTTTCTTGATATTTTATTTTTAAAATTGTATTGCCAAACCCTGCTATTCCCCCACCTTTCTATTTTAGGCAGGCATCTTTTTTGGGGGGGGGGAGGTTTGGGATGCATTGCCAAATCTCGTTAACCTTTCCATTTTAATCAGGCATCTTTTTTGGGGGGGGAGGGAAGGTTTGGGAGATATCAGTTATCAAAGACTGTTAAATAGACAAAATATCACAAGAATTTTAAGCATATTTGTATTTTAAGTAAAAAAAAAATATTTTAAATTGTGCCCTTTTTTGCCCACGCGGGTGTTCTTTTATGAGTGCTATAGCACTATAACACAACACCAAAACTTCACAATAGCGACCCCATTGGAATGCCTGGACCACTGAGATACATGAGATCACTACATCTGGGGAGAACAGGGATTTCAACGGAGTACAATGCCATGGAGTCCTCCTTCCACAGCATTCGCTATATGCCTGGGAACTGATATCTGTAGGCAGGAGGTAAGCTGTAACTCTGCAATGCTCCCTCTAAGCTGTGGAGTCCTGTGAGCAAAAATTCCACTTTGTGAGCTACTGGCATTAGAATTGTGAGCAAGTTACTGTATAAATTAGTTTGCTCTGGAGCCATCCGTCCTGAGATAAAACAAAAACATGTGAGCCAGAGGCTAAAAAACTGTGAGCCAGCTCACACTAACTCAGCTTAGAGGGAACACTGGCTGAAAGTACATGGGGTCCTCGGGTTCTCCCTGGAGGCATGGCATCCCGAAATGCTGGGCCTCAAAAGGAAGATGCTGTTTGCAAGCAGGGAAGGAGCTAGTGTTAAAAAAAAAATGCTCTCAAACTGTGCGTTCCTGAGCTTCCACTTCCTATTTTTAAATCCCCCAATCTCATGTATCTCAATGGAGTCTAGGTATTCCAATGGGGTCACTATTGTGCTGTTTTGGTGTTCTGTTATAGTGCTATAGCGCTCTTAAAAGAACCTTAAAAAACAGACGATCACCCGTGCGGGCGAAAAAGGGCAGGAAAACAAAGCGGCGCAGTCTGAAATGCCAAACCGCTTCAGAGACTGCTCCTTACTGGTAGGGGAAAGGCTGTGTGAAATGGCTGCCCCTGTACCGGTGTACTCCAAGATGGTACAATAACTGCTTAAAAGGGGTAATCTGAAATTCCCTTGTGTTTGTGTATTTTATAAAGGTTATATCTCTATTATCTTTTGCCTGTTAGATTTAATACCATTGAGTTGTGAATTTGCTGGGAGACCTTGGACTCCACTTATATCCCACTGTCTTAACATCCGAACTGTGTTAGTTCGAGCCCCGCGCTGGTGTGAACAGCCAGCCTGTTGTCCCCAGCTCATCGTCCAACCAGTGATTTGAAAGCTTCAGCGAGTAGATAAAATGGGAACCACTCCTTAGAGAGGGTGGGCACACCAACCTCCCTTGTGGGAGGGTGTTAGCTGACGGTCGGGATGTCCTGGTCGAGGTTCGGAAAAAGGCAGAACTTCTTGGCTACAAAAATCCCTGCAGTGGATGTTTCCGGCCAGGCAGTGGCAGTGTGGCGATTTGACATACATGTCCTGAAGCCTGGTGGGCAAGCAGCCGTTCGGAAAATGACTAAGCCAAGCCAGAAGACATTTACACCGTGCAGTGACAGCATGTGCAATTAAATGAATATATGTTGTCTTCCCTATCCCCTATGAACATTGTTAGTCCCCTGTCTAAAATGTGTAACTGTATATCGCTTTGAGTCTACTGGGGAAAGCGATTAATAAATTGAAAGTATTATTATTGTTATTATTATCATTATCATCATCAATAATAATAATTAATAATAATAATAATAATAATAATAATAAATAGCATTTTGATTTGTGCATGGTCATTGTACCTACCTTGATGCACTATACCCTTTGATGAAGGATTGTCTTCAAAACGGTCCTAACATTATTTAGGATACTGTCAGGGTATAGTGTACAGTCTTTTCTCTACGGACTGTTATTGCCCTAGGAGGGCTTGTGCTTGTGGACTATTTTGGATTGTATTACTTTAAGAATCATCATTCTGTGGTTTGTGTGATATTATGGTGAGCATTACATTCTTTTGAAGTGGTGTATGTGTTTACATGTTCAATATATTTAAAATATTCCTATAAGTATTATTACTTGTCTTAAAAACTTTTTGGGAGAGTTTCCACCTTTTCATTTCTAGATTTACACAGTTTTGTGCTGTAGCACACTGCAGCATCATGATCATGGCAGGCCCAGTTCTCCCACAGTAGTCCAATCCACCCAGGAAGGCTCAGTCCTTTCATTGCCAGTCAGAGACTGAGCACAGGCAGTGATGAATGCTACTGCACTGTGATAGTTCAGAAGTCAGCAGGGTTGCTGGAGAATTGCAGCTGTTCACTGATGCTGGCCACGCCCCTCTACTTTCAGTGGGATCTACCTTGAGTCAGATTACAGGCAAGTTCGGAATATAATGCTACCACATATATACACTAATATGTTTGCTCCCTAAGGCTACGACTCACAGTAATGGGTTTAAATTACAGATGGAAAGGTACTGGCTGGATATATTTTTTTACAGTGAGAGTAGGTCAGCAGTGGAACAGCTGCCTAGGGAGGTGATGAGCTCCCCCTCACTGGCAGTCTTCAAGCAGTGGCTAGACGAACACCTGTCAGGGATACTGTAGGCTGATCCTGCATTGAGCAGAGGGTTGGACTACATGGCCTGTATGGCCCTTTCCAACGCTATGATTCTGTGAGTAAATCTATGCAAAACACTGCATTGAAGGAGACCCAACCAGAAAGACAGAAGCCTTGAAGAACCCTGTTCTTCATGTGCCTGTGCAAATCTGTGTCTGAAACCCTGCAGTGGAAAAGCAACTTGCATGTAGTTTACAGTTAGCCTTTTACTGTTGAGGTCTAGGCCCAGAAATGCATACCAAAAGACATGACTATTTCACTCATGTGATGTATATCTGGTTGTGCCACTTAGGAACAGAAAAATACACCAGTGCATTTTCCCAAATCACAACATTACACTTTTAGAGACATGGTGCCAGTGTTGCAAGCATGGATGTATACAATAATCCGGTTCTACGTGGCTGCAGTAGCCCTCGTGGTGGTCGCAGCTGGGAGCCGCCTTTGCTGCCTCTGAAGGAGGAAGAGGCATGGAGCAGCATCACTGCTCCCAGGTACCCAGCAGGGGTTGAAGCCAACTGATCATGTACAAGGGCGACTCCACCCATGCCCTTTCAGTCTCGCTGTATGCTCGGCCCACCCTCCCATCCAGTATGCAGTGCAGGCTTCTGCTGTTTTAGGGGGCGGGTAGGAATTTTTCACCCCTCACTGATTGGCCCTACATGGGGTGTGTTTTTTGCCTGCCCTGCACTGTTGTCTGTGGTGCTGGATAATCAGATTTGGTAGTGTCATTTAAAAACATTTGGTCACTTAGCAGGTTAGTGCGGGGGGGGGAAGGGAAAGCGGATTGGTAAGCACCATTTGGCACCCCCACAATCTGGGCGATTAGGGGTCTGTCAGGATCAGCCTTGGGCTGTGTGGCTCAGGGCACGTGAATGCAGACTGCCTGTGGTACCACCCTGGATAGGTCCTCCCCTCAAGTTGTATGGCTTGGGTGTCTGGATCTCCAGGGGGGTAGCTTACTCAGTTTTTAACCATTCTTGTGAGATTCTACAAATCAGAACCAGTCTGGTGTAGTGGATAGTGTTGGATTTAGACTCGTAGAGACTTGAGGCCAGATCTTTGCCTAACCATGATGCTCACTGGTCTTTGAATTTTTACCCTAACCTTCCTCACAAGATTATTGTAAGGACTATGTAAATGTGGACCATGTAGTAAAAACAAACACATTCAAACAAACAAATAACTAGGTCAAGTAAGGCCCCTGTCACATGGGAGACTTTGGCCCGGGAGAGGGACGGATTGGGGGTACAGCAAACGGGCGCGATCTCACTGCAACATCTGGGAAGCGGCGCGCACCTGTCCCCGATCCGTCCCTAATCCTGGAAAACCTGCTGCAAAAAAGAACCTCCTACAGAGGAGGACTTACCTGAAGCATTGCTGCAAGCGCGGCCGTGGGATCGCCGCCGCGCCCGTCCTCCAGATCAATCCAGGCTCCCCGCTGAACTGCGCATGCACACACATGCGCAGTTTGGCTGTTGCGCTCTTTCTTCAGTGGCTCCCCCCCAGCATCTGATCATGCCGGGGAGGAAGTGCACAGAGGCTCAGGGGATCTATGTGATCCCGCCGCCGCGTCTCTCTTTTGGTGCGGCTTTAGAAAGCCGCACTTTGCCTGTGCTATTCCCCCCCCCCGTGTGGCAGGGGCCTACTACTAGCTAAACTAAGTTTGACACTATAGGAGGTTCAGATTTGAATATTGCTGCTCACAACTGTACATTTGATTAAGAACTCTATTTTGCACTAGACATCCAGACTAGGTGTGTATTGTGCAGTCTCTAATAAAGAAAATGTCCAATGTTTGTGAACTGCAATTTTTAAGCACTTTTTTAAAAAGTTATGCAGCTCAGAACATATGTCTACAATGGCTGGTTTAATTAATCGGACTTAGAGAGCAGGTATACTCAGAAACTTAGGTTTATTCAATAGGACTTATTCCTAGGAAAGGGATTTTAGGATTACACTGTATGTGGATTGGTCAGTGCTTTGATATGAAAATTCAAGGGCATTATTATCATTGCAGCATTGCTGCTTGTGATTTGATATTTGGCAGTAGCTAGGTTCCACAGCAAGGACGTTTGGTATACTCTTCCATTCTGCTTTCTGCCAAAGGACTGGATGTGAGTTTTCCACATATATGGCACCAGAAATGGTATCAGCAGGCTCTAGCTCCAGGCCTGAAGGCTGGTGGTAGCCATTACTTCGTCCAACAAAGTTTCCCTTTTCATTCTTTTGTACAAGGGCACATGAGATGCCCCTTTGGTACAAGACAGCTTGTTGGTTGTGCAAACAGAAACAGAACATGTAGCATAGTATTATGATCTTAAGCAGCATAAAGGCTTCTGTTTGTTTGTTTGTTTGTTTAAATAAATGGAACTATTTCTGGCTGCCTCTTGCAGTAAAATAAGTAGAGGCTTACAGCCCAATCCACTCAGTTCAGATGCAGTATTTGGATGTTAGCCAGTTTGGTGCTGTGAAAGTCAACCAAATCATTTTATACCCAAGTACGGTACTTTAGCACAGCTGAGTTGTAAAACTGGCTGAGGGTGAGCGCATAAGGAGAGACTGGATATGCTATTCCTTTGAGAACAGAGCTGCACCATTTCCCACCTCTTCCCGTCTTCACTATTGGTGGTCTTCTGAATATTCTACAGATGTTTCTCCTGTTCTCCTTGTTCTCTTGCATGCTTTTTTTCCAAGCAGTTATTAAGAGCAGCTGTTTCCATGTGTGTACCTCCTTCCTCACTGCCCTCTAGTGATACACATGGCATTGTGTTATAGTTTGAATCCGGGGGTGTGTGTGTGTGAGAGATCACACACTCACAATGTTAACTTATATTTTCAAGCCATTTTATTGTACATAATAAGTATGTGTGAACCAATTCAGCAACATATTTAGGATGTGTGAATCAGTTCCAGTTTTTCTCTATTTCTCCCCAAGAACAGAAAATCCATTGAATCATTGAGTAAGCTGATTCTATTCCATTGCTTGTCGGAAGTTTTGGTTTCCTTAAAATCTGCACCAGTGATCCTAAAATGAAAAAGAAATGTTTTCAAACAACTGCTATACCAAAAACCACAGAACATTATTTATTATCAAATTTATTATCTGTCTTTATATTCAACATGCATTTTAAAGATGGTTTCTGTTTTAAAGTACTCTAGTTCATTATGAAATCAAAGTAAATATCCAATATTAAAAAATAAATGTTGAAATAAAAGCATTTTCCTTGCCTTCCTAATGTGTAGAATGATAGTGCCCAGCAGACCACCTGAAAGTGTAACAATGCAATCCTGAAGAAGTTATACCTTGTTAAGTCCACTGAAGTCAATGGACTTAGGATATTACTCTGTTTAGTACTGCACTATAAGTTTCTTAACTGCAGTGCCATAGAAAAAACTCAGTGTTCATCCACAAATTTAACTTTGAGAGGAAGAGGACCTGGAACAGGACTTTTTTTTTAAAAAAAAAGATACTGTTTATTCATTATCCAAAGAAAAGTACAGTACAGTACAGCATGATGCATGTAAAAGATCAAGTACACCAAGTACAGAGGATGAAATACTAACTTCTTTATCGATCTTAAATCTAGCACAGGCTCTACTATAAAAAGAACGCTACAGGGAATAACACCAAAACCTTAGTCAACAGAGCGAACGGGTGGTTATATAATGACATGTTGGATTTAACCATATGCTAAAAGCTTAAATTTAAGGTCTTTTATGTTTTCGCATTCAAGTTTGTCTATGTTCATTTTCTCAAGAGGATTCAATAAGTGACTTTCAACATCCTCAAAGTTGAACCAGAGGGAGATTTTCTCTTGCAGGAAAAAGTCCCAGACTTTGCGCAACCATTGTTGCGTTGAGGGAAGAGTGTTTGCTTCCTGGAACAGGACTTTGCTGGTTAGTCTAAACAGATGGAAGGAAAAGGTTTGGAAGAAATTAGCAAAGACAATGGAAACTTTATTTTAAGTAGATCCCTAAGCAAAGAGTTGCTGAAACTTCTTATGGTCACAGCTGACCATAGATTGTCTCAAGCCCAAGTCTCAAGCCAGAACTAATTTCATTAACACATGTTTCTCTTGATTCTAAGGTAAGCTAACATCTAGCAAAATACTGATAGGGTGGATGATAAGTGGAGCAACTGCTCTACATTTAGGGAAACAATTCATTGGACTCATTTAACCCCCCATTGTCCTCTTGCTTCCTATTGTGCTGCATTAATTCAGCAACCAGTCAATGGTAATTGTCAAACTCAGAGCCAATTTGGGGTACACTAAAAATATTCCGAGGGCCTGTGTTCACATTTTTCTAAGCATCTTCTCCTTATGTTTTGGTGGATCACTATTAACCACGACTAAATCTTCCTTACCTCTAGCTATTCTTAGGGATGAACAAGATAAAATGGAAGCTGTAGATCTTTTAAATGTAAAACTAAGACATAGACAGACTTTGATCCACATGGGGTGTGTGTGTTAAGCTTTCCATCCTGCTTGGTTTTGCCTATCAAATCTGCCCTTGCTCTAGAAACAAGCCCGCTACATGTGGACATTTGGGGGTAACACCCTCTCCCCAACAAATATGACCCCCCCCCCCCCCAATTTCCAGCTTTTATTTACAAAATAGTAAGTGTCTAGATGTTTTGATTGTGGAGATAGGACACACCAGCCGTTTTTATCCCAATGAAAGGAATGAGGGAGGGGCAGCTGCAGGGTGACTGGAGCTTAGTCTGTTAATCCCTCTCTGACCAAATTCATTCTCTTACTTTTTGTTTGTTTGCTTCTGTTTTTATCCTATTTAACATCCACTGAGAGATGTGAGAATACTGGGGAGAAAAACTGAAGTGAGATTTTTTATACTATTTTGTGGTTGCCTTCTCTGCTTGCAATGGGAAATAATCACAGCTTTCCCCATTGTCTTGTCTGTTTTGACCCTAACAGGCAGGGCTGTAAAACCTTGTAGCAATCTAACATAGCAGTTACCTCTTGTACAGCAGCCACAGGTAAAATATGATAAACACATGCAAATGCATGAGATTTGGCTTCACTTGCAGCTTTTAGTTTGCTTGAGGTTATCTTCCCAACACAAAATGGAGATATTTGGAATCTCAGTCTGATGCATATTTTCCCATTCATGCTACCAGCAACCTTGTGAAAAGATTCTCCCAGAGACAGCTGATAGTGTGACATATATTACCACTATGTTTAAATGGGAGATATCACATTTTCATCCTTTGCTCCCTTTTTGTCAAAAGCTAGAGTCAGTGGAAAATCTATCAATTTGCTGACAAAATGACACCCTTTGACCAAAGGTTAGACTTGATGTGTCAGTTGTGCTTGGAGTTGAGATTTAGTAAATTTTAGCATATTAAACCCATTTAAAGGTCAGAAACAGATGAAAATTTGCCCTGGTTCAGGAAAACAGCTATTCTCATATGATGGATCTCTCTGTTAAGCTCTTTGCTGTACTTTTACATTTGTTGCAATTGACAGTAACATAAGTATATCGAGCATGAAGACATATTCACAAGTAAAATAAAACATGGGAGGGAAGGTGGTATGGTGTTGCCCAATCTTGTCAGATTTCAGAAGCTAAGCAGGGTCAGTAGTTGGAAGGGAAATCACCAAGGAAGGCTCTGTAGAGGAAGGCAATGGCAAGCCACCTTTGCTTCTCACTTACAAGCAGGGGTCGTTTAGTAGAAAAAGAGCTAGGGGAACTCATTAGCATAACTCATTAGCATAAGGCCACACACACCACTCCCAACGGTCCCAGCTGCCGCCGGCCTTGCAGCTCCACTGCCGAGTCCCATGAGGGGCCCGGCAGTGGACCTGCAAGGCCGGCGGGAGTGCAAGGAAGCCCCGCGAAGGCCCTCCCTGGCCCCAGGCAGGCAGGGATGGGGAGAGGCAGGGAGGAAGCAACTTACTCTCCCTCTTCTCCTGCCTCCTCCTGGCTGAATGAGGGCCGGAAGCGGGGCGGCAGGAAGCAGGGGGCGGGGCTTCGTCATGTGCCCCACCCATGTACCTCACCCGGGGGAACTGCGATCCCCCGCAATCCCCCCCGAAATGACCTCTGCTTACAAGACCCTTGCTGTGGTCACCATAAATTGGCTGCAACATGTCAGCACTTTACACAAACACAAAATAAAACATGGTGCATATAATGGTCTCAGTCTTGTAACAAGATACTCAAAGATGTGTGTGTATTACATTATTACATTTCTGTTTCCTAGATTGATACTGAGAAGAGCTGTACTTCCTTAGCTCCAGCAAGCTGGTTGGATCACATGCCTTCAAGCCATAACCTGGGCCTACCTGGATGCTTGTTATCTACCCAAGCACTAATGCAAAAGAGATTCTTGGAGTGGAGAGTATGTCAAAGATTTTTATGGCCACTGGTACAAGTAAAACATCTAGTTTTAGGGACTGTAATCTTTGGAAGCTTGTCAGGGCCTTCTTTTGTAATTTACCAGGACCCAAAGACAAGATCAGCAGTCTTAGAGATTTGGGCACAGTTATAGCAGAACAACAAAGTAGAAGGTTCTGCATTCAGAGATTTCATTACTCTCTTCCAATATATAGACCAAATTCTAATGAAATCCATCCGATTCCTGTTCTAGAGACACCCATTAGATACCAAAACTCCTGCAGGACCTATACATATTGGTTTGGATATTTACCCATTACAGATCTCTAAAATAGTCATCACAGATTCATCCCACCCCTCAGCTGCTGTAGCTGCTGTAGCTGCTGTAAGGTCAAGCCATAAAAATATATTGTGTAATCTGGGGGTTAGTTCTTAAAGGAATTTCAAGGAAGACAACACTGGAATTAATCTTGTTTAAAATAACTTGCAATGTTACACTTTTGTGCAACCTTAGTACAGTTAGTCTGAATCATTACAGTAGGGTAGTTCTGGATTTGCCTTCTAATGCAATGAATGGTTCAGTCTATTATGAAGATTTCTTATGCATACTTGAGATAGATGCCATAAATGTACAACGTAGTAATGTAATTATGAACAACGTAAAAAATGTAATAATGTCAAAATAATTGATTACAGGAATTTAAGTTACAATAATATCCTTCTGACTCAAAACAATTAGAAATTATTTCATGGAATAAGGCAGAGTGGAAGAATAAACTAACTGATGTGGAAATGTCTTCTCTAATTACAACATTGACCCGTTGCAATATCAGGGCAGTATACATTGTTCTGCTCTCTTCCATTTAATCTGCACAGCATCGAGATAGGCTGGGCTGAGAAAGAGTGACTGGCCCAAGGTCACTCAGCAAGCCTCATGATTGAGAGGGGATTTGAACCTGGGTCTCCCACATCCTAATCCAACACACTATCCACTACTCCGCACTGGCTGTATTGATTTCTGCTAGACAGAAGTTCAAAACATTTGTGACAGGCTTGATTGTGCTGAGCATAAACCTATGGTTTTTAAAAATCCCAGTATGATACTCATTAATGCCTGTGTCTTCCAGGCAATTCACCTCTGTTTTCTTGCAAATGTTGGCTGGATCAAGATGCTTTTAAAAAGGCCTTTGTAAGTAATTAACCTGAGGCTAAGGTGTTATTGGCAAACTAATCCTCAAGTAGGAAAGAATGAGCAAGATACTGTATTAGCAGCTGGTATATTATTCAGGTGACAATGAAAGCACCTTACTAATGTCTCTTGGGAGACATACAGAGCAGAAATCTCCCATTACAAATTGATTTCCAAATATGTTATTAAATGAGAATTTTGTTTGTAGAGTCTGAAAGAAATCCCACCTTTTTGTCACCCTAGGGGCCATAGTGTTATGGACTATTCAGCATGTTCAGACTTTAGGATTATTTCAAGATCTGTAAGTGATCACTTGCCATTGTGATTAAATTCTGATTTGTCATTTCAGGCTCATTATTATTATGCTCAGATTTTTTAAAAGATGCTCGATCATTTACATGATATAGAGTAAATGGCCAGGGAATATCAGCTCCTCTTTATTCAGATATGCTTTTAGCATTAACACCAGCTCTCATAATGAGCATGGAATCAGTCAACATATATCCTGTTTTGAGAATGTGATACGTGAACTCAGATCTCTGCCAAACAGTTCCTGTAAATTACTCAGCTCTATTGGTCAGCCAGTCTGACAAGGAGTGCAAAGAGGCCAAAACTTTATGAAATAAATTAAGTAGGTATTTAAATAATTACCCCCTTGAAACAGATGCTAACTTGTTTTCATACTCAGCAACAAAAGCTGGCTACAACTAACAACAACCACCTATAGCTACTTATTGTGTATTTATTAACTATTTCTCCAAAGAATGCCTGGAGAGGCTTATAACACTGTTGGTGCTCTTAGAATAAAACCCATAGAATAATTAAAATCACTTAAAGCAATAGGTCTAAACTTGTATAAGAACAATTCAGTAGAAAGCACTCAATGAAACAGGAGCTATAGCTTCATGGCTGGATCCAAAGGATCTATGACTAATGGCACTTAGGCAGTGTAATGTCATTATTGCCAGCACATTAAAAGTATTGTGAAAGAAGTGTAGTTCTCCCCATTTACAGAAAAGAAGACAAAGCATTAATTATTGACGCATCAGCCTAATAAGGTGGTGGATCCAACCATCCTCCAAGGAGCCTTCCTCCACTCTGAGGAGCCTCTTCCCAATTAAAATGGCTCGTCTGCCAATGGAAGAGCCACTTGACTTGGAAGAAGGCTCCCTAGGCTGGAAGGCTTCAGACTTTGCACAGTGGAGTGGGAGGATGGGGCAGGATCCACTGCAGTAATGATAATGGACCTGCCATAGTTCAGTGGTATAGCAAATATTTTGCATGCTGGTGATCCTTGGTTCAGCCCTTGGTACCTCTAGGTAAAAGGATCTCAGGTAGCAAGTGCTGGGAAGAACCTTGGTTCAGATTTTGAATTGCTACTGTAAATATAAAAAGGTGGTATTCACCTAGATGGACAAATTTCCTGACTCAGTATAAGGCTTCTTTATACATCTGAATGATTTATGTCATAGTCCTAGGTCCATTTTTTTTAGGAGGGAGGGGTGTTGCCATTCTCAGTGGTATGTTTTGCTCAGAGAAGATCCTGGGTTCACTTCCTGTTATCCCGAGCAGTTAAAAGATCCCAAGTACCTAGTATGGGGCTCTTGTCTGCCTGATATCATGGAAAGTCACTGCCATAGAGATGGATCAATGGTCCATCACAGTGGTCCAAAGATTTATGCTTACTGTTTGCTTGATACAGAAGGGCTGAATAGTATATTGGAGAAAGAAAATGCTGGCTTTTGCATGCACTCTTGGTCACTGTTCTGTCCATGATCACCTTTTGCATAAATATTGGAAGATAAAGTCAGCATTTGTATGAAAATTAATAGATCTGTTGTTGACTTTTGACCTTATACATTGAAATAATATATGGCAGAAACTTGCTTTATTTAAACTTGCTTTACTCAATATTTTTGTGGAGCTCACTAAGAGGATGTCTCTTACGATGAAATGTTGAAGGGTTTCTAGCAGACCCAATAAATTCTTTCACAGGGAAGATGCAGGGATTCTTTCTAGCTCTCTTATTATTCGGTTTAACTATAAAAAGTATTACTACTCAAATGAGTTTATCCTTTCCCAGACTGGGGATACCAGGATCTCTGCCTTCACGTATGCTGGTGACACAATTAATTATAACCAGCTGATCTTAAAGCAACATTTACACCTAAACATTTCGAGGCACGCAGCAGAATGAATCATATGCAGTCAGAAGAAAGCAAAACAGGGTAAAACACATTTTTACACCAGGCAGCATTATAACAGAGCTAAGATCACAGTGGCATCTAGTGGACAACTGTAGAATTACTCTAAATTAAACAAAACATTGAATATGAATTTTAAGAAACAGTATCTAGAAATGTTCTCATTTAACATCATGCTAGTCCCCAGATCTGTAAGACAGGTGTGTGTGTGTGTGTTAAGTGTCATCAAGTCATTTCCAACTTACAGCAACCCTATGAATCAATAGCCTCCTAATCATCCCATGGTTAACAGCCTTGCTCAGGCCTTGCAAACGGAGGGCCTTTGTGGCTTCCTTTACTGAGTCAGTCTACCTCATGTTGAGTCTTCTTCCTTTTCTGCTGCCTTCAACTTTCCCTAGTATCCTTGTTTTTCCCAGTGACTCTGGTCCTCTCGGTCTCCTTCTGATTTCTTGGTTACAGTCTCTCTTTTGGTTGATGATGGAGCCAAGGAATTAAACATCTTGAACAATTTCAATTTCTTCATTGTCAATCTTCACATTGCGTAATTTCTCAGAAGTCATTACTGTTTGTCTTCTTGAAGTTCAGCTGTAATCCTACTTTGGCACTTTCTGCTTTAACTATCATCAGTAGTTGTTTCAAGTCTTTAAAATTTTGTGCCAGTAATATGGTATCATTTGCATATCTTAAACTGTTAATGTTTCTTTCACCAGTTTTCACTTCACCTGCATCTAAATCTAATTCAGATTTTCTGTTCTGCATATAGATTGAAGAGATAAGGAGAAAAAATACATTCTTGTCTGACACCTTTGAAAACTGGAAACCATTCTGTTTCTCCATATTCTGTATTAACAGTAACCTCTTGTCTTGAGTACAGGTTGTGCATCAAAGCAATCAGATGTTGTGGCACACTCATTTCTTTAAAAACCAACTGTAGTTTTTCCATGATCCACATAGTCAAAGACTTTGCTGTAATTTATGAAACACAAGCTGATTTTCTTCTGAAATTCTTTTGTATGCTCTAGTAATCACTGCAAATTTGCAATATAATCTCTAATGCCTCTACCTTTTCTGAATCTAGCTTGAACATCTGGCATTTCTCATTCTATATATAGGAACAATCTTTGGACTTCCGGTTTATGGCGGCGCACTGAGCAGACTCACCTCCCGGACCTCCCGGGGATGAAAGCTGCGCACCAGCAGAAAGGAGGGTGGTGAGGCATAGCTACCCCCCCGGAGCCTGGCTGAAAGACTCCTAGCCATGGGACTTCTGAGAGGTCGCCTCTTCACCAGCGCAATGCTGGGGAATCGAGGTGCTTCTCCATCCCAACGGTCCTCCTGCTGAGTGTCTGAATGGAACTAGTGATGCTGACCGGGACAAGCGCTGGAGATCGAGCGGTTAAAACGGAGGCTAAGCGAGATCGTATGACCGAATATGAACTGTGAGTCGGATTAGAGCATATTTGCTCATTTAAAAAGAAAGCTCCCTACCCCACGGACTAGAAAGTAAAGCAAACGGGGGAGGG
>NW_015173153.1:486724-503995 GCF_001447785.1 Gekko japonicus | reverse complement strand
CAAAAGGTGAAGAAAAAGGTACAAAAATTGGAAAAGAAGCAAGTTTCTACAGAAGAACAGCTTTTACAATTACAAATGGAGAAGGCAAACCTGGTCCTTCGTTTCCAAGGTGTCCCAGAGACTAAGGGTGAGAATCTGAAGCAAATGATGAGTGAATCACTGGCCCCAGTGACAGATTTGAAGGCGCAATTTTTGATGAGCGAGATGGATGTGGCCTATAGATTGTATTCCGGATATATAAAGAAAAATAATCTGCCTGGGGAAATAGTAATGAGATTCTCAAAGAGGCACGTGAGGGATTAAATCCTGAGAGCGACAGTGGGGTCACTTTTGAAAATTGGGGACAATACTATCAGGATCCTGAAAGATATCCCATTTGAAATAAGACAAAGGAGAAAGAAATATAAAGATTTAATTCTTTTTCTTCAAACAAATGCAATTGTGTATAGGTGGCTAATTCCAGAGGGTGTAACCTTCAAACTTCAGGACAAAAAAAGAAAAGATTGACTCTGTTTCCAAAGCACGGCAGTTTCTAAGAATCTAGTTGGGAGAGCCAGAGGAGGTGGAAAAAGAGGAGAAGGACAGTAAGTCCAGTGGCGAGCTGGACTCGGGGTCTTCCGGAGAGGACTCTCTTTCTGAGAAAGGGGTGGCGGCTCCTAAAAGTCCGTATAAACTGCAGAAAAGACAGGATAAGAAAAAATGAAGGCTGAAGGACTCTGAATTGTGCCTTTGAAAATATTGTTGTTAACAATGAGAGGCTCTGGGTTTTTTCCCCCAACAGTTAAATTTAAGACTTAAAAGTTACATTAGCATGTCTGACTAAGTTCATAAAATTGTTAGCGCTTTAAGGGATGGCTTCGTACTTAAGCTAATTTGATTATCTCCTCTCTTGGGTTTTTAGTTAGTAGTGGTTATCATTTCTTTCTCCTTAATTGTAGTTCCCCTCCACTATTTTCATTGTAGTTTGTAGTCCTTATATAAAATGCAATTAAAAAATCCCCTTCGGGGGGCCAAAAAAAAAAAGGAACAATCTTCATTGTAAGTCTTTGAGTGTCACTTTACTAACTTGAGATTTTAAAGCAATGGTCTGATAGTTGCTGCAGTCTTTGACATCTCCTTTGGAATTGGAATGTAAATTGAGCATTTCCAGTCTGTGGGCTATTGTTTTGTTTTCCATATTTGTTGGCATATTCTTGTTAAGCTTATGATGGACTCCATTTCTGTGACTTGGAATAGCTCTATTGCTATACCATCTATTCCTGGTGATTTGTTTCTCCTAATTACTATCAGTGCAGCTTTCACTTCACTTTCTAAAACTGTAGGTTCATTTTCAAAAGATGCTTCTTGGAAGGAATCTGTCATGCTTTAATTTCTTCTGTATAGTTCTTCAGTTTATTGTTCCCATCTTTGCTTTATTTTTTCCTGTTCAGTTAACGTAGCTCTATGTAATCTTTCAGCATGCCTAACCATGCTTTAAATTTCCCTTTGATTTCTTGGAACTTGTTGGTCTTCCTTTTTTGTTATTCTTTCCTATGTCTTTACTCTGGTTATTATAATACAAGTCACTGGAACACTGTACTTTGCTTTATTTTTTCCTGTTCAGTTAACGTAGCTCTATGTAATCTTTCAGCATGCCTAACCATGCTTTAAATTTCCCTTTGATTTCTTGGAACTTGTTGGTCTTCCTTTTTTGTTATTCTTTCCTATGTCTTTACTCTGGTTATTATAATACAAGTCACTGGAACACTGTATTTAGACTTCTGATTCTCCTTCTGTCACCTTTTACTTTTGCTTCTTGTATATCTTTAGCAATTTTAAAGAGTTTCATCAGTCATCCATCAAGACTTTTCACTTCCTCCTCCTTCTCTGCTTTTATAGGTGAATGTAGATTTTAGAAAAGTTTACAGTATTTGAACATC
Organism: Gekko japonicus; assembly: GCF_001447785.1. Classification (NCBI taxonomy): domain Eukaryota; kingdom Metazoa; phylum Chordata; class Lepidosauria; order Squamata; family Gekkonidae; genus Gekko; species Gekko japonicus. Next base: position 502,076 of record NW_015173153.1, on the reverse strand, counting down.
CATTAATATTCTTCTGATTGTTTTCTTGGTACCTGGAAACGTTGACATTATGTGGTCACAGGGCTTTGTAGACAAACGTTATTAAACACAGCATCACTGCAACATATAACAGGATCTCATATAAAGGAAAGGCAGATTGAGGAGGGAAGGCTACTTTCCTCCATTTCCTTATTAGTAGGTTTTTTGCAGTGGTTGTTATGTCATTAGAAACTGAAGCAATGGTCCACATCAGTAGAACTCCATCTTCCTGTTGGCAAAATATTGCTGTCTGAGTGCTAGGGAAATACATTGTGATTGCCACAGAAGCATTATCTGGATGGATGACAGCAGGTCACCCCACGAAAAGAATAACACATTTCTTGCATTCTTAAGTGATAATTTAGAGTCAGGGCATCTGGGGGTGGGGTAGGTTTTATTCCCCATACCATTGCCACCAATTCTGCAATAATTTTGCTCATAGCTCATAGCTCACAGTTCAGTTTTCAGTAGTAGCATGTTTCTTTTATAATTTATAAAACTGGGTATACTTGCCCAAGGCTGAACATAAAAAAGCCATGTTGGATCAGGCCAATGGCCCATCCAGTCCAACCATCAGTATCACACAGTGGCCACAACCCAGGTACCATCAGGTAGTCCAGAAGTTCTACCACTGTTGCTCCCCAAACACAAAAAATACAGAGCAACACTGTTCCAGACATAGGGCACGTTCAGATGGGCCATTTGAGCTGGTATAAGTGCCAGTTAGAAACGGACTATTTACGTGCGATCACACAGCCAACATCTGCCTCCTGTCCCTAGCCGTTGCCAACCGGCTCAAACCCCCTTTAAACTGGAGTATTTTGCTACCAGGTCCCCAAGTGGTGTTTTCCTGGTGCTCCGGTTCTAGCCGCATTTTCCTGACATGTGATCACGCCTCCGCCGGTGTAGAGCCACTTCCACTTGGAAGCCCGAGGCTTCCGCTTTTCATCCGCCATTTTATTTTAGAATCGGCGATACGCACTTGGGCAAAGCTTTGCCCCGGCGTTAATAAAACAAATTTTAAAACGGTGCTTAGTTTTAGGCTTTAGACGAGTCCGGGACCTCACGGAGGCCAGTTTCGTTGTAAAAATTTAAAGGGTTTGTGTGACGTCCTCCTTATTGGGGAGGACTGGTTTCACTTTAAAAGTGTTCCTTTTATTTTGTTCTACTGGGTATAGACAGCTGCAGCTGCGGTGGCTCAAGTGGTTAAGATGCTGAACTGCAGGCTGTAGAAGGTCAGTAGTTCAGCAGTTCAAGACCCGGGTGACGCAAGACGGGGTGAGCTCCTGTCTCTAGTTCCAGCTCCTGCCAACCTAGCAGTTCGAATTGCAAGTAGATAAATAGGTACCACTTCGGTGGGAAGGTAACAGCGTTCCGTGCGTTTTGGTGTTTAGTCATGGCGGCCACATGACCACGGAAACGTCTTCGGACAGCGCAGGCTCTTCGGCTTTGAAACGGAGATGAGCACCGCAACCCTAGAGTCGGATTCGACTGGCTTTCGAGCAAGGGAACCTTTACCTTTTTTAAACCTTTATACTTTTACTTCTGCTCTTACTGGTTCGGTAGACCAAGTTCAAGGCTTGCGAGGAACTATGTGGTCCTGAGGAAATATTTCTTTCAGATCTGGTATACTTGAATAAAAGAGGATTTATTGAAATAATTAATAAATAAAAGGGTAGAACAATGTAACTATGAATGTGTAAATAATGAACAATTGCTTGGTGTATCACACACAATCTGCTCCCTTACTGACAGTGATCTTTCAGGTAACTTTGTAACACTTTAACTCAAGGTCATATATGTTCCCTGTTTCTCTCCAGGAGATACAGCCTTTCCTATAACTTGTCCTCAATTAACTTTCATTTATTTGTTCCTATTCTCTCAGCCTTCCTTTTGTTTCTCACTGAACTAACTTATTCCACACAGGACTGCTTCTCACTTCCCTCATACACAGAACTAACTGCTTGTCTAACTCATTCCCCACACAGAACTAACTGAACTTATCAACTGTCAAACCTCTAACTGTAAAACCTGACTGACATACATACTCATCCACTCATTTTCACTTCCAACCCCCCCCCTCTCTGTCAACCACCAATCATACCACACTGGCTTCTCTCAACCACTCTAGTCTACTTAGCACCACCATGCAACCAAACCTTTAAAGAGAGACACACACACCAAAAATAAGGAATCGTTACAGTTTGCTTCAGGGCATGCTTTTGGTGTGAAGATTTCAATTATATGGATGAGTGCCTATGTGCATTTGCAAACAGTGGGGGGGAAGCCCCCCAATGCACGCTGCTGTGTGCCTGTAGTGTGGACGCCTGGGAGTGATGTGCTGCACAGTGAGGGAGGTAAGTGTGATCGTGTTTGTCCCGGATCAAATATAATCCAATTGGAACCGCTTCAGCACGCTGTCTGACTGCACTCATAGTGTTCCATCTATACTTTGCAGCTAATAGCCAGTGATGGACCTCTGTTCTATATGTTTATCCAGTCCCCTCTTGAAGTTGTCTATACTTGTAGTCGCCACCACTTTTTTCGGCAATGAATTCCACATGTTAATTACTCTTGGGAGAAGAAGTACTTCCTTTATCTGTTCTAAGCTTACTATTCATTAATTTCATTGAGTGCTCATGAGAGAAAAGTACTTCTTTATCTCCCTTTGCTATCCCATGCATAATTTTGTATAAACACAAGAATGTGTGTTCTGCAACATAAAAAGTATCTCTCTGACCAATGTCTGAGAGAGAAGCAGCACTACTTCCTCCCTTCTCAGGCAACAGCTGCTGAACACTAAATTCCCTAAAAGGAAGAGAAGAGCAACTGGGCCAACCAACCAATGGGTATATCAGGATGATATACCAAGTTTTGATTTGCTGATATACTACAGATATTTACATAGAAAAAAGGTTCATAGTGCTGGGAATGCACTCTGAGGTCTTTTTTCATATCTATATATCTAATTCTCAAGTGTGCCCCCTGTGTGCGGATGCTTAAATCTGTGCACCGGGGGCACCTGGGGGGGAGGGAGATGTCTGTGCGCACGTGGGGAGGTCCCCACGTCTGCACAAAAATCCAAAAACTTCAAAAAAAATCGGGGGGATACTTAAATCCCCCCGAAACTGACAGAGCATCCCCTGCGCATGCGCAGGGAACGCTCTGCCGCCGCTCTCGCCGCCGCCTCACAGCCACTTTGCGGAGGAGAGGGGGGAAGCTCTGAGGCCTGGTGGCTACAAGTCGCGCGGGCCTCGCTCTCCAGAGGGGGGATGGGGAAAAGCGCTGAGGCCCGGTGGCTCCAAGCTGCGTGGGCCTCCTCCAAGCCGCGCGGGCCTCACTTTCCAGCCGGGTGAGGAGGCGGGTGAGGGGAGATCGAGTGGGGGGTGATATGGAGGAACCGGCGGGATGGGGGGGAAACGTTACCTGCTCCTGACTCCTCCGCCGGCTAAATGCAGAGCTTTGGCGCCCCGCTCCGCCCCCCCATGAGTTTCGCGGGTCGTCTGGCTTGTTTTAACTATATCTAAGATGAGTTGAAGTTGCTATTAACCAGACCCTACCCTACTGCTTTATACATATCTGATTTGTCTCAACTTTCAAACTCAGCTAGTTGCAGGCATTAGTAGTCTGGGTTTGGTAAAATGAAAAGTACTCCTTTGAATGGCTTAGCTGTTGTTTTGTGAAGGAAGGAAGGAAGGAAGGAAGGAAGGAAGGAAGGAAGGAAGGAAGGAAGGAAGGAAGGAAGAGTCCTACTCTTTGGAAGCAGTATCCTTCAAGCTCAGGTGGCTTTTAAATTCATCACATCTAGAGCACATTTACTATCCAGCAGATAGAAGGTTAAGATATTTACCAGATAGGAAACACCCAGTTCAGAAAGTATTATAGCTCTGCAGAATTTAAATTTTTGTGAAGCTTTCCTTTTGTCAGCTAGCTGCCATGCTTTCTTTGTTTACCTTCATCCCCGACCCTTGTGCATGTGCACATGCTTGCTTGGCTTTGCTGCCGTGGGTAACTTAAAGGAGGCTCGCTTTCATCCGTGAGAACTGGCTCAGCCAGACAGCGCTATCAGCTTAACCTTGATGTGAAGGGAGGGCTTGAGTTCCACTATCGGTGTGAATATTTCTGCCCTCAGGGGGTGGAGAGAGTCTCCCATTTATGATGTAATGTCCCGCCGGGAGAATTCCCGCGTGAGTACTTGAAGTTCATTTGCTTAGCTAGTTGTAGCATCAGAGTATATGTAGCGAGTCCCTTGCACTAATCGTTATTCCTGACAAGGTACCTGTAGCACTTGGCAACAGACCAGTATTCCAATAAAACATAACTTTCCTGAAGAGTGTGTTTGGATTTGCTTGCTGTTGATCCTGACACCTTTAGAGCACCAAATAATATGGACCAGAAACTAAGTCATCAACATTATCAAATATTTCTGCAGTTAGTTTTGAAAGTGACAGTGTTTTGAAGTGCATGAAAGGTAATGTGGCAGGAATATTTCTCCTGAAAAGACATGCAGTGATGAAAGTGGATTACATGCTTTTTCTGGAACTCCCACAATGTTATATTAGAAACTCTAATAGCCAAACTAGATGTTACATGTCCTTTTTTAACTCTGAAGTTTAGAAAAGTGTAAATAAGTTGTTAAACCGAGGAGGGAGGGATTCATTCAAGGCTGTGGTGTAGGGAGGTGGTCAAAACCCTTTCATTTTCAACTTTTCCTGGATCCCAGTAGCCTTTCTGGAGCTGCTCTTTGTCATTCTTCTCATGTAAAAACAAACAAATGACACACAACATATTAGAATATTATGTTTCTCTGTGTGTGTATGACCGAGATCAGAAAAATGGGCTAGAGGATAAGAATTAACTAGCTCTTTCACTTAAGTCACAGTCCTGATTGGAATCACCCCCCCCCCCCCAGCCCTGGAGCTCTTTTTTTTTGTTTGAACCCCCCCCCCCCCCCAGTCCTGGTGCTATGCACAGTTCAAAAAACTCCACAAAAGAGCCATTCATGAATATCACATCTAGCTTGACTAAAAACTTAGTGATAAATATGGATTAATCATTTTTATTTATTTATTTTATTTACTTTACAAAATTTATACCCCACCTTTCTGCCCTCATAAAAGCTGCCACATTAAAAACATACATAATAAAACATACATAATAAAATCACATCTTAAAAATAATTAAGACCAGCAAAAAGACAATTAATATAATTAAAACTACATTTAAAACCACAAACAAAACACTGGGCAGGAATTAGGGAGCTCTGAGAGAATGTCAAACAACATAAAAAATTCTTCACCCACTAGTGGAAGATGGCAAAAGAAGGGGACAGACAAGTCTCCCTGGGCAGAGAGTTCCAGAGTTCTGGTGCCATGACCAAGAAGGCCCTCTCCCAGGTTGCCACCCACCTGACCTCAGAGGTGGGGATACCCAAAGCAGGGCCTTGGAATATGGCTGCAATGGTTGGGTAGGTTCATAAGGGAGTAGGTATTCCCTACAGTATGTTGATTTCAACCCCCTGTGATACCCGATACATATTTTTTCTTCACACTGTCTGTTATAGTCCACTTTCACCACTGAATATATTGATTCTCAACTTCTGGTGGTTTGAAGAAATGTACATGTTCTTGTACAGATATATGAATTACACTGTTTACCAGATGTATTAATTTTCATGCTTCTTAAGACTCGTGTTGCAAGGGCCACTCAGGCCATCTTGTTCCTGAAGCATTTTGAGTTCCCAGTCTATGCCTGTAACTAGGCCCTAGACAATCTGCTTGTAATTTGTTTTAAGATATGTACTTTCCCAAACTTGCTTTGTGCATTCAAAACCTCACCTCTCCAGTGTTCCCTCTAAGCTGAGTTAGTGTGAGCTAGCTCACAGTTTTTTAGCCTCCGGCTCACACATTTCTGTCTTAGCTCAGGAAGAATGGCTCCAGAGCAAACTAATTTATGCAGGAATCAAATTGCTCGCTACCAACTTTAATGCCAGTAGCTCACAAAGTAGAATTTCTGCTCACAAGACTCCACAGCTTAGAGGGAACATTGCACCTCCCTCAAAGCTGTGACTGGGTTTGTATTTCTAGTAGGCTATAGCTGTAGTGGTGCATAGTAATGAACAGAAAGAGTTTCTGTTGCTCATAGACATGTTCTTCTCTCTTGACTTATGTGTAAGGATGTGTTCCACGTGAATTAAATATTCTCAGCCTCTTTCCTCTTAGGGCATTTCCTTCATAATTTCCCCCTAAAAGTTAGTTTCTGTTTTTGGTACACCTAGACAATATAAGATCTCTGTCTCTTTCCCCTTCTCTTTCCAATTTCACTCTGCATTCTTTATTTATATTTGTGGGAAATGAGTAATATAATGACAGAACCAGGGGCTACAGATTACTTTCATGGTGTGTATGGAAATAAGTATTACATCGGTAATGATGGCTGGATGATTTTTCACTTTATTCTCTTTCGTCTTCCTTCCCAGCTCCAGCTCCCACCACTTTCCAGTTTCATTTACTGCCCATAAAGAGTTTCTCCCCCTTCTGAACAATTTGGTATAAGCCAAAACAATATGTGGTGTAATGAAAACAGTACTCACTAAAAGGCATGTTGTACAGATGTGCCTGGTCAGGTTTCAGGGTTATTACATTCATGGAAGCAGAGTTAGTCTGCAAGTCTGAATCTATAATTTACTTTTGTTTTGAACATTGCAATATATTTTGTGATTCACAAAGCAAATTTAATTGACCTCTCAACAGTTTGCTTTTGTATTTAGTTTTATATTTGTGAAAGCAATTTTCATTAATTTGCTGTTTATTGATTACTAAGAAGTAGTCTTAGCATGGAAACTCTAGGCGCAGTCCAGGAATGACTTTGAATGCCTCTTCTCCCAACTGCATGGGAAGTTTCCTTCCCATCACCTGATTTTTCTGGGGTGTTTGTAGCTGGTGCACAAACTCTCCATATGATGCGAAGCTTTCACTGGATAAGCTGTTCTACATACTTATAATAACCATATCATCTCTTATAGAATAACATTATTTGTTCCCTTGGCCTTATTTACCCAGCGATTTTTCTCTAGTTTTATAACTATCACCCCTCATAAAGGAGTGAAGACTATACTATTCATCTATGCTGTTTGTAATTAATTCCAGAGCAACTAGTATATAAACTCAAATGTTTAAAACCCCTAATCCCAGGGGTGTAGCCAGAAAATTTTGGGTGGCAGGTCATTGGGAAATCTAGGGGGCAGGGGAGAGAGAGATCCTGTCAGCAGGTGAAGAAGAGAAGGGTCTTTCCTTACCTGCCAGCCACATAGGTTCGTCATGGCCACTACAGAAGAAGGAGAGCTGGCCAGCTGGTATGATTAATATTCGGCAAGTATACATTCTCTGCATGACTGTAGTGAGGCCTGCCTGCCTCATCCGCCTGCTTGCTTGGCCTGGGAGAGGGAGAGCCAGCAGGCTGGCAAGATTAATATTTGAGGAATATGTGCTCTGTGCTACAGTAGAGGCAAGCTTCACCTACCCGCTATTGTAGCAAAGAGCGCATACTTGCCTAGTATTAATCACACTGGCCAGCTGGCAGCATAATCATGTGATTGGTCTTCCATGTCTCATGTTCAAAGTAGATATCCCCTCATCTACATCACCAATATATGCCCATGAAAAGAGTTGCCATAGAATGCAGGACACCTGAGTAACTACAGAGTACCAACATGATAAAAATAGCAAGGTCAAGTATACTACAATACAGAATGACTCATCCTAGTCTGTTCTGCTGTTTGAGCCTACTGAGGCCTCATAAAACCAAACTGGCATTTGTAAATTGGCTCAGCACTGAGAAGTCTGCATTTCAAGTAGATCAAATCTGGTTTCTGCAGGTGACAGCAGTCATGTGATTACCTTGTATAAGAGGAATGGCAAGCTGTGTGTGAATAGGATGATATACACTTCCAAATGAGTCTTTTTCTCATTATGCTATTGCATGGGTTCGGGTAGGGGCTTGGAAGGGAGAGTTAACAAGTGGGATATGGGTGGTGAACTGTTTCTCTGCTTCCTAATTCTCAACTGCATACCAGGCCATTTTAGCTGATTTTTCCCTAGCTGTGTTCTAGCAGTGAGTAAGCGTGCTAGTGTGGGGCGATGGTGGTGGTGGTGGCATAGGCATGGGAGAATGTACTTTTGCAAAGATCCTGAATGGGATGACTAATTGATCACTGGGTCATCTACAAATAACTTGAGAAATGACCATACAGGATAGATTTCTGCTATGAGCACCATCTGCCAGATGCAAACAAAGTAAATTACGAGTATGTAAAGGGTTCATCACACAAATTGTCGGTTTAAGTCTGTATGTCCTGTGCGATGGACCGTCAAGGGTTAATGACTAACAGAGTCTGAGAACCTTTGAGGGACAGGCTATTCAAACAGAATTCTGTTCAGAGAGTCAGTTAAGGAATAACAGTTGGCACCTAACAGTTGAAGAAGAGTTAATTTATTTATTTATTTATTTATTTTTCTGATTTATACCCCGCCCTCCCCACTGGAGCAGGCTCAGGGTGGCTTACACAGGGTAAAATGCATAATAACAATCAGAATTTCCATAAAACATTTAAGAACAGTTCATTAACAACAATAAGCACTGACTGTGGACTGGGAAAGTGGCTAAGAGAGTATGGATCAATGAGGATCCTCATTCAAGACAAAAAAAAAAAGGGAAATAGCTTCTAGAAAAGAGGAGTGATCCCTGGTCTGTGTATAAAGAAGGATTTGGGGAACTTGGTTGTATGTTCCTGCCTTCTAAACTTCATGTGTCAGTGAAACTCTGAAGCCTAGGCTTAAGTGTTTAAGGAGAAACTGAAAAGAAATCCTCTCTCCTCAAAGTTTTAAAGACCTTGTTGAATAGCAGAAATACTTGTTGGCAACAAGTGGGAGAGATGTTTGTGTGAATACAAAGTTACCTCAGTTTTATTATCTGCTCACTTCATGCATCCTACATCTGATCCCACCTGACCGTTTGTAATCCAAGTTAAATAAACTATTTTGTTTATTTTGAACTTTCAAAAGCCTTTTTCATGTAATTTGGATGCATGTAATGAAATTGGGATCTATCTGCCAGTAAATGGGGATGAAGCATAAAATAACATTGTACTTTCAGATCAAGCTTCCAGATGCATATTAAGTGAATGGACGCTATTTAAATCTGAAAGCATCCTTTAAGTCTGGGGTCCCCCTGCCCCTGACACCTTTCTTGGTATCCACCAAGTGTTTTTAGAAAGTGAACAGGGTCTGGTGTGCTGACATTGGTGTTACGTAAAGTATCTATGCAAATAGCAGAGTGATATTCTCAAAACACAGTGGGACTTCCTTCTGATTAAATGTAATAGGGCAGCAGAGCTAAAATGCATGATGCGCCCAACTAAAACTTCTGTGGAAGTAATCAGTTCTTTCCTGTTTGAATATATTGTTATAATTCAAGTGGAAGTTGATAATTATATCACTGTTTCAAATTTTGATAACTTTTCAAAAATAATTTCTGTTTCTACCAAAATGTGGCCAGAATCTCTCTCTTACTGTACCTATTGCATGTGCAGTGAGCTCTCACCAGCCCTTCAGCACCAAGTGTTATTACAAGACATAGTGCAGGTTGAAAACAGCTGGGCCCATGAGAGAGGATGGAGAGGCATTTTTTCCCTTTTCTTTTTGCATGAATGTGTTAGATTCCTGCACAATGAAGACTGACATTGCCAGATGAAGGTTTCTTAGCTATTTTGTGTGCATGCAAAATAATTTTTTAAACAATATGTTAATTTTAAAAGGCATCCCATTGAACAGAACTTCTATCTGAAATGCTGAAGAGCTGCTATTAGAATTATGCATAACCTCACTTGCTGACACTTTATGGTTGGCTCTGCCTTCTGTGGCAGCCATTTGGTGGTTGTACCTATTACCCTCATTAAGAATTACAAAGTTGCCTGCAGGCTTAAAAGAGTTGGGGATACCTGCTTTAAGCTATACCTGAGTGTCCTGGATTTGGGACTGTGGCTTGCTATAGTGATAAAGATCAAAGTTTTGATTTGATCGTATCCTGTTTTTTGTGTTACTCTTTTAAAAATGTACTTATCTTTTATTCATCAATATATGTGGTGCTCATTTACCAAACAGTACCAATTAAAAGGGCTCAAACTGGTAATTTTCTGGAGGTGATTATTCCAGGTTGTGTCGTAATAGGTAGCTTCCTCCCTTAAAGGAAAATAATTTTTTACTTTATAGAAATGGATTTTTTTTTGCATTTTGCAAATAAGGGAAATTACTAGAGAATTAGCAAGTTTACATAGAGATCCTGATATGCAATGTATGGAAAATGTGAACCTTTTTATTGTATCTTGAATCCCAGGACTGAGCAACTGTTGAGATCTTCACAGGATGTGATAGATTTGAGGATGCATAAAACAGAAAGAATAGGGGATTAGATCATTTAGGTAAAAAAAAATGTTAAATGATCCTTGGAACTCCTGGGAAACATTTATTGATTCTTTTGTATATTCCTCATTCCTTTAAATGATTTCATCTCCTTATTTTCCCTTAATCACATTAGTTAGCCTGAGAAGGCTTTTGCTTTATGAGACCTGTTGGCACACAGATAGGTTGTGCTTCTCATGTGGCTGTAAATGAAAAAAAAAATGATACAGTTATTGTAACTCCTTGGAGCCAGTTAGTCTAGAGTTTTCAGCATCAGCAGATCATCATGCTAGGTTATCTCCAGTGGGCTAATTGCTGTGGCAATGTAGGCTTTAGTCCTGTTTCATAAAATGGGATATGTGTGACATGGGGCTTTTCCTGCTAATTTAATAAGCAGTGGTAAAGTTCTGGGAAGATTCATTTACTGCATAAAAGCTATAATGTCAAACTGTAAAACCGGAAGACAACCAGGATAACCCACAAAGCACTCCTGCTGGGCATCCTCCGCTCTTTTCAGTGAGGTTCTGACACAAGCTGTGTTTATTGAGTCTGCACCCAGTCTGCATAGGACTGTAGTCCAGTCTAGACACCTGTAAACTGATGGAAGGATTAGAAGTTAATTCTGTTATGCAGCTGAATGGTCTCCTAAAATCACTTTGTTGAAGTGTTCTGGAGACCACACATTTCATTTTTCATCTAAATATTTGAAACGCTCACCCCATTTAATTTTAATTCAGAAGGGGAAAGTAACTCTTATTTTCTGCCATTTTGGCAAAAGGTAGCAAAATAGTCTTCCTTTCAGTTGACCTTCATGTTCCATCCTTTATGGGCATCAAATCCCTTCTTTTAGGAAATGCCAATGCCATGGTTTCTACGCAGTCAGCCAACAGCAACTGGAAGATGGAAAATTTTCCACAGTGCAGGGAAGTTTGCTTTGATTGCTCCTGCACTTGAAAACAAACAAAAAGCCAGTTGAGCCCCCCCTGCCTCCAGCCACTTAGTATGGGGAGGTTTTGGAAAAGACAGCTAAAAGCAGACAAAGAATAGAATCGCTTCCTTCTCATACTTCATGAGGGTAGGAAGCAACGTTGAATCCTGGATTTCCTTTCAGAAAATAAGCCTAGTTTGGACTGCATGAGTGTAAACTCTCTGTAGAAGTAAAATGCATTCTGAGTATCAGCACTTCCTTCCCACAAGCCTAAGAAACTCCATCACATCAGTGGAACAAGTAAGAAAGGAATACAGAGATACAGAACATCGGGTCTGTTGCTATTGGCTCAGACTGCTGGGCATGGTATATTGGTAGGTTCCTGAAAAGTTCCTCCTTTACAGATATTTACAGAAGCATCAATGGCAGTCAAACGGACTGCACTTAAATGAATGAAAAATAAACGTACAAAACCATATTTTCCCCATTCTGTGGAACACAGTAAAAGTGTCTCCTGTTCCTTTCAGCACCTAAACTAGATACATTCATCAGTTCATGAAACGGCATTGGCATATGGTTTGAGGAGACATGCATTCAAAGGAAATGGACCTATGTTACCCAATACTTTCCAAATTAAATAAATACCCCTGTCACTGTATATATTTTTGAAGGCTGAGGTGAAAGGAGTATGAATAATTTTTCACATATACTGTACTAAGCCCTTTGGAAGACCCCTGCTTTCACAAGAGCCAGTTCTTTTTATAGCACCAAACACTTCCTTTTATTTAACACAAAATCCTTTAGAATGTTATTGGCTTCCCATGGCAACCACCTCCATTTGGATCTGCACAGGTGATTTAATAGGGTTAACAAATTTGCTTGGAGGGGAAGGATTGTGTATCATTTAACTTTAACAAATGATTACAGGATATGCAGGTTTAGCGCTTGATGGGTTTCTTCAGCTGCAGTTGCACAGAAGGGATGGGAACAAATTTTTGAACACTAAGGGTTGCTTTGTCAGAGGGGTTTTCCTCTGTTTTGCATGTATCTATTAGCATAATTGGAAGTGTGAACATTAACATACTGGGAATTGTGTCAACATCCCTCTCATCAGTGAAGTCTTTCAGACCCTTGCAATGATTAAGAGTTTGCCAACCCAACATTTTAAAAAAATATTCTTTACTAAAACTAATTAAATAACTTTTTGGTTCCTGAACTGAACTGGAGTGCATTTATATATTTTAAAAATTCTTCCACAATAATGAAGGCTAGAGAGTTAATTTTAGAAAAATGAAGGCAAGGGTGTCAGAATTTTTAACAAATGTTTCCATGGACGAAGAGAAGTGCCTCATTCATGAGCCATGACCTAGCTGTACAGAAAAAGTAGGCAATACTCTCAAAGTAAAAAACACAGAGATATCAGCTATTAAATAGTCTTTGAGGTGCTACAGAATCCTTTGTCAGTGTGATTCATGAAGTTTTACATCCCAGTGGCATCCCCTAGATTGAACTTCCTTCTTCTTTAAGGAGAGGGTGTAAAAGGATGGATGCCTCAGCTCAGGTAACACTTGTAAGAATGAAATCTATTCAAGGACATCTAAAAAATATTTCCCCTCCTAGCTGTGATCACAACTTGACCTGGAGTGGCTTGCTGAAGTTAACATTTAACAAGGGGCCGACAGCAATTCTTCTTCATAAGCATGCTCTGTATTTTTCCCTGACAGGCCTCAGCTTCCTTTTTTCCTTTCTTATTTTCCTTTCAGGCTGTCTTTACTGTCAGTGCGATTTCTGTTCTTATTCTGGCCCAGGAGATTAAAACATTGACTACAAATAGGTTTAATTAGACACCTGTTTAAATCCCACATGTACTAGCAGTAGAATAAATCCTGTTGGCTTTCAAGCTCAAGTGTCTGAAAAGGGACTTCGGGGACGACTTGGGGGACAGATTTACCTATCCTAGGCCCCAATCCAGGAAAACAATATATAATTCTACCCTTCAAACAAATGAGCATTTCAAGTGATGTCATTGTGAAAGTCAGGCACATAGTTAAGTGCTTTCCTGGATCAGGGCCATAACACATAACAGATAGATTGTGAAACTTTAAAGTACCCTGTGAATACAAAAAAAGCCAGGACACCATTACTCCTGGCATTAAACACACATTTATGTGGGGCTTTTTTGCCTACCATTATTTCTGTCAGACAAAGCAAACTTCAGTATTAAAGAGAAAACATTAGCAAGTACTAAAAGTAATGTTATTCATTATAGCAACAAGCTCTCATAAAAGTCAGGAAATTTAGGAAGGTAGGGTTTCTCCTTCAATGTTAGTTCGGCAGGGATGAAAGGACACAAACTCACCACATGCACTATTATACTCAGGACCAGATTTATCCTCTTGGGTTAAGGCTGGAAATTCTCTGTGTAATTAGGAGCACCCAAGAGATATTTATTTATTTATTTATTGGATTTATAACCCACCCTCCCCAAAGCGGGCTCAGGGCGGCCAACAGATGAGGCCCGTATGCCAAGATTAATACCATTAAAAACAGGATAAAACGATCATGTATACAATACAATAAAGTGCAGGTACTCTAGTTGTCACAAAAGTCCTTAATAACAAGATGGGGTTCTGGTAAAGATGGTCCCAGAACAATAAAGTAACAAAGTAAGTTCCAGACAGCACTGCCATCCATTCTTCATCCCAGGGCCATCTCACTCCCCAATGGTACCCACTCCAATTGGTGGTGGTGGTGGTGCAGTGGTGGTGGCAGCTCCTACTCAAAAGCCTGGCGGAAGAGCTCCATCTTACAGGACCTGCGGAACTGCGCCAGGTCCTGCAGGTCCCGGATCTCCTCCGGGAGCTCATTCCACCAGGTAGGAGCCACCACCAAAAAGGCCCTGGCCCTGGTTGCAGCAAGTTTGGTATCTTTGGGGCCTGGAATTACCAGGAGATGTTGACTCCCCGACTCTAGTACCCTTGGGGGAACATATGGGGAAAGGCAGTCCCTCAGGTATGCCGGACCCTGGCCATATAGGGCTTTAAAGGTAAGCACTTTGAAGTGAGCCCGGAACGCTATTGGCAGCCAGTGCAGCACTTTCAGCACAGGCCTGATATGGTCCCACCTAGAGAGACCCATCAACAGCCTGGCCGCAGCATTCTGCACTAGCTGCAGCTTTCGGATTTGCGACAAAGGCAGCCCCATGTAGAGAGCGTTACAGTAGTCCAGCCTCGAGGTGACCATCGCATGGTCAGGTAATCGTGGTCAAGGAAGGGAACCAACTGCCGAGCCAGCCAAAGATGGTAAAAGGCCAACTTGGCAGTGGCTGCCACCCAGGCCTCCATCGTTAAAGAGGAGTCCAGGAGCACACCCAAACTCCTAACCTCCGACGCTGGCACCAAAGGTGTCCCATTGAAGGTCGGGAGAGGGAACCCCAACCCCGAGCCAACCCGACTCAGGCAGGGCCGGCCCCAGTTTATTTTGCACCCTAGGCGAGGATCCCTTCTGGCGCCCCCCCCGTGCGCTCATCAATTTGCCCTTCTGCCCCCCCGTGCTGCTGCTCCTCCTCCTGAGAGGTTAGCTGGCCAAAGAGGCGGCAGCAGCCACCCTGTCAGAGCCAGCGGGGGGCTTTTTTGGGGGGGTGCAGTTTGGCGCCCCTCGTCAGGATGCCTAGAGAAGAGGCTGACTGGCGGGGTGCTCACAAGCCGTCGCTCCCCTGGCCCTGTTGCTGCTGCTCCTGCTGCAGCTGCCAGTGCCCGGCTGCGAGGAGGAGGAGAAGCGCTTGCACTCTACTGGGAAGCTGAGGGGGCAGGCAGGGAGAAGTTAGCTGGCCAAAGAGGCAGTGGGTGGCAGTGGCGGGGGTCACCCAGCCACAGAAATGCAATGGCGGGGGGGCTTTTGGTGGGGGGCAGATTGGCGCCCCTAAGGGCCGGCGCGCTCTAGGCAAATG
>NW_015173153.1:477052-486508 GCF_001447785.1 Gekko japonicus | reverse complement strand
GTTCTTCAGGCAGTTCTCTAGAAGATTCAGACTCCAATAAGTGGATGGCAGCTCCCAAATTATTGAAAACCAGATTAACCTGTTTTTATAATTGGAGCACAGGCACCATCTTTGTCTTCAAAGCTCTCTGTGCAGACACATTTGAAGCCACCGGGAGTATTAACACAGTCTTCATTTTCTCTCACACACTTTTCAGGCAGGGCACATTCATTCACATCACATTGCTTGTTTCTGGTATTTTCCATTTTGCAACTTGACTGCACTGTTTATCTTAACCCCTGTAAAAAAGGGGGGGCATCATTTTCATTATTGAAGC
Source organism: Gekko japonicus (assembly GCF_001447785.1). Classification (NCBI taxonomy): domain Eukaryota; kingdom Metazoa; phylum Chordata; class Lepidosauria; order Squamata; family Gekkonidae; genus Gekko; species Gekko japonicus. The sequence continues at coordinate 486,192 of NW_015173153.1, read as the reverse complement.
AGAAGTCTGGTTTTTAAAAAATAAATAAATGTAGAGGCTCTACTGCTGGCCCACTAACACGCAGTCCTACAAACGCCCAAGCCAGGTGCCCGCCTCATAGCCACTGCTGCCAACCAGTGCCCCGTTTCCCCTTCAGTCGGCTCCATCCCCTGCCCACCCCAACCGACCCTGAGTGTGGATTTAAACTCAGGTTGCCCTACTCCTAGGCCAATATTCTAACCATTACTCTACATTGGCATATCATACTATTTGCTTTAAAGAGGAAGTGTGTATAGAAAATATAAACCTATATATTATTTCCCCCTTATTCTTATTACCTTCTCCTTCTAGCTTTCCATTCACCATTCCTTCCCAATATCTATCATATCCTTCCAACATACCATTTTATTTTATTTTTTGATCTGAAGAGCTAGAACCAGTGGCAGGTAACAGTACTCTAGTGGAAGTACTCTAGTGGAAACAACTGGCCATCACTGTCTTCAGTCAAAACCCTGTCTCCAGTTCTATCCAGCTTTCTTCATACATTGCTAGTTATCCTTGGTCAACGTGTCTTTTTCTCCAGGATGTTCTTATTACAGTTTAGAGAAATACAGAAATAACAACAGAACAAGCTTAGCCTATAGTACGACCAATAGTATGTTACAATTCTTTATCACACCAGAGGTGATTGTACTATGGTTCTGAGATATATATATTCTGAATTATTTTATGTCACTTCTGTACAATTCTTTGTTTTTATACCATTGACAATATCTGCAAATGCATTTTTCCTACTCTAAAACAGAGTTGATAATGATTTTTTTCAATTAATGTCTTCATACACTTTCTCCTTTCTAGATGCATATGTATAATTGCTGAGATTCTGCATTTTAATTTTCAGTGCCAGAATTTCCAAAGCCACTCTGCAAGAGACAGTTTTATTACTCTTTCTCCAGCTCTTGCTATAAAAGTTTTGACATATGTTAACAAATGATATACGACCTCTCTGTTTTTCTTTTTCACACATTTTCTGGTGTAATTTCATAAAACTGCTTGTCCTGTACATAACTATATAATTCTGGTTGTTTCCTATAATTTCCTTCCAATAGTCTGACATAATTTCATAGTCCTATGGGTAGAAAATTGGATTCTTTGGTTTGTCATCTCCAGCATCTATTGCTAGCAATTATATACATTGGTTTGGCTTTGAAGTGCTATAAGCAGTATTTAATATAGATCTCCGTGACTTTTCTGTTCACTTGTGTAAGCTGGAAATATTCTATATCAACAAATAATTGCTGTGTTCAATGTCTGTAGTTGCCTTCTTAAATTTATTTGCATTCATAGTTCCACAAAACAAGAAAATTCAAAAGCAGTTCAATTTAGTCCGTAGAATTAGTCTGGAGTAAATGGTCAGGTAAATGTTGCCAATTATGACTTCTTGGACTAACTTTACCTGTAGTACTACAAAATAACACTCGTCCTTCATTAGATTATTTTTATGTTAGAAAGTATTATTTCAGAAACTATCAGAATAAAAAGGGGTACTTGGAAGTAATTGCACTGGGACATCATTTTCACATTCAGTTTAAAATTTGCTTTGTATGCAATGACAAAAGCTACACAGCAGGGGTGTCACACTTAAGGCCTGTGGGCCGGAAGTGGCCCACCCATGGCTTTGATAAGGACAGCAGTTCTTTTCTTCTCCCCTCAACCCCCTCTCGTCCTTACCCTTTGAAGCTTGAGGCTGCCAAAATTCCCAGCTCCCTCCATCTTGTCTTTGCCTGCTTCGGTAGGAAGCTCTTCTGGGCTTGCAAAGTTACAAAGAAAATACAAATGAATTTTTCCATTAAGGTCTCTGCACCTAGACAGACTACTCTGGGATTGTTTCCAGCAATAGAAATAGTGCTCTAGGACTGGAATGACAGCCCCCTGAGTAGAATGACAGTCCCTAAAATAGAGACTGTGTTCTGGGACTGTGTTCCACAGAGTGGAATAACAGCCCCTGGGAATAGCAGCTGCATTCTGGGAATGGAATTCCACTCTGGGGGCCCTTATTCCAGTCCCAGAAAGCTTCTGCTACTCCCAGGGACTGTCATTTCACTCTGGGGACTGTCATTCCAGTCCCAGAGGAGTCTACCAGGGCCCAGAGACCTTAATGGGAAATCCATTCTGCATTTTCTTTGCAACTTTGTCTGTGCTGCAATGTATTTCAATGGAGTGGAGCTCAAGAAGTTTCCCTTTCCATTGTTTGTATTGTTGAAGCTGTTGCTTGCTGGAGGTGTCTCCCTGCAAACACAGGGTTGATGTTTTGAGCCAGCTTATCACTGCTGAATGGACCTGACAATGGGTGCCTGAGTACTCTAACCTGGGAACCCACAGCCAAAGGGGGACATTACAGTGGAGAGCCACTGCCACTCTGAGTAGACCTGAAGGGGAGGGGAGAAGCTTGCAATGCCGAGGCATTTTATGTCCCTAGGCTCAGAGCATTTTATATTTTTAGTTTCTTCTGTGATCCTTGTGCTTTTTATTGATATTTTATTTTTAAAATTGCATTGTCAGACCCTGCTATCCCCCCATCTTTCCATTTTAGGCAGGGGTCTTTTGGGGGGGAGGCTTGGGAGGTGTCAGTTATCAAAGACTGTTAAATAAACAAAATATTACAAGTGTTTTAAGCATATTTGTATTTTAAGTACAAAAATAATATTTTAAATTGTGCTTGTATCTTTTATAAAGTTTATATCTCTGCTACCTGAAATTACATTTTATGACACGCATGGCCTGGTCCCACAAAGTCCCATTTATGTCAGATCCAGCCCTTGTAACAAATGTTTAACACCCCTACTATACAAGCTTGCCTTTGCTCTCTGAAAACAAGTGAAGAATTGAATTTAAAACCAGAAAAATTACATCACCAATACATTTTTAATGTAGCTGATTTTTTTAAATAAGGGATCATTAATTCAATATAAATAAATAAATTTTAAAATTTAGTTTTAATTATTGTGGTGAAAAAACCCCTAGTACTCCATGAAATTGCTGAGCGGTCGGGTTAGAACGGATAAAAGGAAGTACTTCTTCACCCAAAGAGTGATTAACACTTGGAATTCACTGCCACAGGAAGTGGTGGCGGCTACAAGCATGGACGGTTTCAAAAGGGAATTAGATAAGTATATGGAGCAGAGGTCCATCAGTGGCTATTAGCCACAAGGTATAGATAGGGACTCTGGGGCAAGTGATGCTCTGTCATCTTGGTGCTTGGGGGGGGGTCAACAGTGGGATGGCTTCTAATGTCCTGGCCCCACTGGTCGACCTCCTGATGGCACTGGTATTTCTGGCCACTGTGTGATACAGAGTGTTGGACTGGATGGGCCTTTGGCCTGATCCAACATTAGCATCTCTTATGTTCTTATGTTCTTATGTTCTTATTTTTTCTTGCCAACCCAACCGCAGTTCTGTGAAAAAGAAACAAAAAGTTCTGTTCTTGAATAAGTTCTCTACTTGAATTAAGAATACAGAACTGGTTCATAAAATGTTTAAAATACAGAGTGATGCTTCTGGGCCAGATGTCTTTCTCACATCAGCATGCTATGATTTCATTTACCATGAAAAACTTAGGCAGTGTTTAAATAAGGCAGATGTAAGGAACAGTGTTGTCTTGGTAATGCAAAAATGCCACTCCTTATAAATGGGCTGTATTGCTCAGTGGGATTTTGCCTGACTGGTGTTTTACAAAACCTAAACTAGATTGAATCATCACAGCTGGGCCTAAAATATCAAGAATAAAATAACTATTTTATGAGAGTTGTAAGAGTATGATTTTTTAAAATGGTTAAATGATGTCAGTACTCTAGAAGCATTAGGGGAAAGATGAATGAATCTCTGATGGGAGGTATAATGCATTTTATCTATATAGAGAAAGAGAAATGACAATGAGGACAAATATAATAAAGAGGTGATTCAAGTATAACTCCTTCCTTCATGGGGAGAATCAGAGAATGTAGAGCAACTGAAAACATATGTGTGATAATCCCATTGGCAGTAGTTCAATGAATGAATTAAGGATGGCAATGAAAATGATATGCAGATATCAACCATGGGTTATGTTAGCCTTGAGGAGGATGGGAGGTTAAAGGGATTTTTGCTATATTTATAGGGATAGGGATGATATTGCACAAAAGGATAAGGAGGTTTTACCCAAAGGTCATTCAAGATGCCATAATTATTCCCCCTAACAGGCATTTAAGAGAGCTTTTGCATTTCATGACATGTCCATTCAAAGTACTGTTAGATGAAACAGTTAAGCAAACTCATAGAAAGTGATTTAAGAAAATTTTTAAATATGGTAATAGAGTTATAAGAAAATATACTGATCTCTTTGTATGCCTTAAGTATGTAAGTGGTTGTTTGTTTATATGTTGTATGTATGTATGTGTATAATATGAAAAATAATAAAAGTGTACCCATGGGTACTTAAAAAAAACAAAGTAGTGTATGTGAAGATATAATTAAATCATAAACTTGTTAAATCATAAGTTTCTATTGTAACTGAATCCTAAGAGGAAATTTAGCATGTGTGTCTGTCATGTTTTTTGTTCCAACCTTTCTTCAAGGAGCTCAGAGTGGCATTTTCCACTCTCCTCTCTTCTCATAACAATCTTGTGAAGTAGGTCAGGCTTAGAGAGAGTGACTGCCCAAAGCTCAGACAGTGAGTTTCATTGTTGAGTTAGAATCTGAACCCAGATCTCTCCTACTACAAAGTACTCACCACTACATTGCACTGGTTATGTGTGTGAGAGAGACTTCCTGGTGGGACTGTATATGAGTCAGCTGTTCCTAACAAATAGAGATGAATAAGTAAGGACCAACAAGAAACTTGTGGGAAGGGTGCATCCCTCCCCCCTTTGCTTACTTCCCTCTTCCCCCTTCTCTAACAATCTTCCTCCTATCTCTCACCCCTCCCCTTCTGTAAAATTTCCCCATCTCTCTTTCTTCTCCATTCTCTTCTCTGTCGATCCAGGATCTCCAGCCAAACTGGCCTGCAGAAAAATTGCTTCCTGACTCCAAAGTGGCGATCAGCATTTCCCTGGGCATGTAAGAAAGGGCCAAGAACTGATAGAACACTTCCTGCCTTCCCTCTCATGATCTCCCTAAGTTCACACCATCAGCATTGCTGTCAGATGGCCATCTAGCCTCTATTTGAAAACCTCCAAAGAAGGAGAGCCCACCACCTCCCAAGGAAGCCTATTCCACTCAGGAACCACTCTAACTGTTAGGAAGTTCTTCCTAATGTTTACCCAAAACACTTCTGATTTAATTCCAACCTGTTGGTTCTGGTCCGGCCTTCTGGGGCAACAGAAAACAACTTTGTACCATCCTCTATATGACAGCCCTTCAAGTACTTGAAGATGATTATCATATCATATTTCAGTCCTCCCCTCTGCATGCGAAACATTCCCAGCTCCTTCAACCTTTCCTCATAGGACTTGGTTTCCAGACCCCTCATCATCTTTGTTGCCCTCCTCTGGACACGTTCCAACTTGTCTATATTCGTCTTCAATTATGGTGCCCCAAACTGAACACAATACTCTAGGTGAGGTCTAATCAGAACAGATTAAAGCGATACCATCATTTTGACTGATCTGGACACTATACTTCTGTTGATACAGCTCTAAATCACATTTGGCTTCTTAGCTACAGCATCGCACTGCTGACTCATGTTCAGTGCATGGTCTACTAAGATCCCTAGATTCTTTTTGTACATATGACTGCCAAGACAAGTCTCCCCCATCCTATACTTATGCATTTGATTTTTCCTACCTAAATGCAGAACTTTACATTTATCCCTGTTAAAATTCATTTTATTTGTTTTAGCCCAGTTTTCCAGCCTGTCAAGATCATCCTGTATCCTGACTCTATCTTCTACCATATTTTCTACCCTTCCCAATTTGCAAATTTAATAAGCATTCCCTCTATTCCTTTCATCCAAATCACTCTATATAATAATTCTGTTTTGGTCATGGACTCTCCTGAACATTCCACAAGCTCCCAAATCAGTTGGCTCCCTGATCTGTCACTCAGAAGCTGTACCTATCCAGTGGCTGCATTGCCTGAGTCTCACCTCCAATATTCTAAACAGTTTGCTGTTCCTCTCCCCCCAATAGCCAGTCGGAACACAGAGGTCATTTGCATATGCGGCCTGATTGGCCTTTGCCTCTAATATTCTAAACAGTTTGTTGGTGCTGTTGGGAGTCATTGAATGTGTCCTGAGGTAAAATGCATATCCCAATTTTCCCTTAAACAGTCACTGGAGTTGCCAAAATACATATCCCAAGCTTTCCTTAAATGGTCACTGGAGTTGCCAATCTCCATGTGGGCCCTGGAGATCTCCCAGAAATCACCGTGTTCTCCAGCTACAGCACATCATTTCCCCTAGAGAAAATTTCCCAGCTCTTAAAATGGCTGCTTTGGGCAGTGGACTCTATGGCATTATACCTCGCTGAAGTCCCTCCGGACCCCAAACCTGCCCTCCTTAGACTTTATCCCTCAAATCTACGGGTCTGGTTCTCCCCTTAGTATTGCCAGACTCCAGGAAGCACCTGGAGATCTCCAAGTTCAGTTGTCCTGGAGAAAATGGCTGCTTTGTGCAATGGACTCTATGGAATTATACCCTGCTGAGGTCCTTCCGGATCCCAAACCCTGCCCTCCCCAGGCTCTATCCCTCAAATCTACAGGCCTGGCCCTCCCCTTAGTATTGCCAGCCTCCAGGCAGCACCTGGAGATCTCCAAGATCAGTTCTCCTGGAGAAAATGGCTGCTTTGGGCAGTGGAATTATACCCTGCTGAGGTCCCTCCACACCCCAAACCCTTCCCTCCCCACATTCTACCCCTCAAATCTACAGGTATTTCCCAGTCCAGAGTTGGCAACCCTGTAACTGGATATGGAACTGCTTTCCAGACCCTTGGAACCCAGAAGACATAGGAGGAGGTGCCTTAGCTGCCTTAAGTGCCTTAGCTGCCACTGCATAACCACAAATCAACATAAGTCAGGGGTGGAGGGTGTCCTCCCATACTACCCACTTGGGGAAACAAAATGACTTGAGACAGCCCTGCCTTTTAGCTAAGCAGAAGGAAATAAACATGGCTTGCCTCCCTCTATTTTTCCCTTCCCTTTGCCACCCCACCAGCCACAGCTGGGACACTCACCTGGAGCTTCGTTCTAGAGCTCGTTGTATTTCTTCCCACAATGGGCCTTACACCTAGTTATTAGATATAGTGATTTTTCTCTCTGTCAGTGTTAATCCCCTAAGAACTAAGAATGGAATGTTCACAAATACATGCAGAATATCTCTAACAAATAGCTTTCTGCAGGGGTCATTTCGTAGAAAAAGAGCTAGGGGGACTCATTAGCATAACTCATTAGCATATGCCACACCCCCTGACATCACCGGAAGTGCGTCCTCCCCACAGCCGGCGGTGACCTCCAGCGGGCACCAGCAGGGAGCTCCAGGCCCCGCCCGCCCGCACCTCACCCGGGGGGATGGCGTCCCCCCGCGTCCCCCCCCAAATGACCCCTGCGGATTGTAACTGTAAACCTCCGTTCCCTGATCACGTGTTCTGTTTTTGCCATGTTGAGTACCATTTCCCTCACAAGAGAAGACTGAGGAAAAGTAGGAATTGAGCAGTTCTGCCCTCTCTTCATCACCTGTTACAATATTACTTTCCTGTCCCCGCAATGGGCCTACCATGTCCTTGCTCTTTTTCTTACTTTGAATATAAGAAAATAACCTCTTTTTTTGTTTTTAGCATCACTCGCTAGCCTAAGCTCATACTGAGCTTTAGCTTTCCTAACTCTCTCTCTACAAGCACTAGTTACTTGTTTATATTCATCCATGGTTATAAGGCCCTCCTTTCACTTTCTACCCAGCATAACTCTAAGTTTGTCAAAATTTGCTTTCCTGAAGTCCAACCTATATGTCTAACTACATATAGCTTTTCCCTTCCCCAAGACTGCAAATTCCAAAATTACATGATCACTACTATGCAGGGTGCCCACTACTTTCACCTCATCAACCAGTTTTTCCCTGTTGGTAAGAATCAAGTCCAAGGTAGCAGATCCTCTTGTTTCCCTCTCCACTTTCTGGAAAATGAAGTTGTCAGCATGACAAGTCAAGAATTTATTGGATCTATCATTTTTAGCGGAGTTGGACTTCCAACAGATATCTGGGTAACTGAAATTTCCCATGATCACCATATCCTGTCTCTTCGAGAACTTTGTAATTTGTTCTAGGAGTGTTTCATCCAAATCCTCTGCCTGGCTTGGTGGTCTATAGCAGACACCCACCATAATATCACTATTATTTCTTACTCTTTTTATTTTTACCCAGAGATTCTCAACTGGATTTTCATGCTCAGATTCATGTGTTTCCTCATGAGTATATACCTACTTTACATATAATGTGACTCCTCTGCCCTTCCTTATTCCTTAAATAAATTGTACCCCTTAATCCTAATATTCCAGTCGTGAATGTCATCCCCCCAAGTTTCAGTAATGCCTTTTAGGTCATAGTCCCCTTCCTGTATTCCTCCTGCTTGTCTCCCATACTCTGGGCATTAGTGTAGAGACATCAGAATCCATGTTTTATCTTATTTGAGGTGTGGTGACCAGAACTGCATACAGTATTCCAAATGAGGTTGCACCATAGATTTATACAGGGGCATTATGATACTGGCTGATTTGTTTTCAGTCCCCTTCCTAATAATTCCCAGCATAGCATTTGGCTTTTTAAAATTGCAGTTGCACACTGAGTCGACATTTTCAGGGAGTTATCTACCATGACTGCAAGATCTGTCTCCTGGTCAGTTACTGCCAGTTCAGACACCATCAACATATATTTATAGTTAGGATTTTTGGCTCCAATGTGCTTTACTTTGCCCTTGCCCATGTTGAACCTCATTTGCCACATGATGCCCACTTGCCCAGCTTCGACAGATCCCTCTGGAGTGCCTCACAGTCCTCCCTGGTTCTCATCACCCTGAACAGTGTAGTGTTATCCACAAACTTAGCCACTTCACTGCTTACTCCCAACTCTAAATCATTAATGAACAAGTTAAAAAGCACCAGAACTAGAACCGAGCCCTGCAGTACCCCACTGCTTCCAC